>NW_021605377.1:13360054-13374208 GCF_004785775.1 Grammomys surdaster | reverse complement strand
GAAGAAGAAGAAGAAGAAGAAGAAGAAGAAGAAGAAGAAGAAGAAGATAGAAGATTACTTTCTTGCTTTTTCTAGGGTATAATTTTTCTCCTTGTATTGGAGTTTTCCCACTTTTATCCTTTATAGGGCTGGATTTGTGGAAAGATATTGTGTAAATTTGGTTTTATCATGGAATATTTTGGTTTCTCCATCTATAGTAATTGATAGTTTTGCTGTGTATAGTAGCCTGTGCTGGCATTTGTGTTCTCTTAGAGTCTCTTAGGATGACATCTGTCCAGGATCTTCTGGTTTTTATAATCTCTTGTGAGAAGTCTAGTGTAGTTCTGATAAGTCTGCCTTTATATGTTATTTGACCTTTACCCTTACTGCTTTTAATATTCTTTCTTTGTTTTGTGCATTTGGTGTTTTGATTATTATACGACAGGAGGAATTCCTTTTCTAATCTAGTCTATTTGGAGTTCTGTAGGCTTCTTGTATGTTCATAAGCATCTCTTTCTTTACATTAGGAAAGTTTTCTTCTATAATTTTGTTGAAGATATTTACTGGTCCTTTAAGTTGGGAATCTTCACTCTCTTCTATACCTATTATCCTTAGGTTTGGTCTTCTCATTGTGTCCTGGATTTCCTAGATATTTTGGGTTAGGGTTTTTTTTTTAATTTTGTATTTTCTTTGACAGTTGTGTCAATGTTTTCTATTGTTATGATATTATTTTTAAAAGGCTATTTCTTGGGCAGACTATCTAAGCGGCGGTGGCTCTGCTTAGCTCAGGCTGCCATTATCTGTGGCCTGAAGCCAAGTGCTCCACAGCCGGAAGCTGCTAGAGGCCATGGGCATGCCACAGCTAGAAATGGTCAGCCAAAATCACCAGCCCTGGCACCAACAAGACGCTATCGTGGGAGATAGCTCTGCCAAACTCCCATGCTGTCTCCACAAGGCTTGGCTGAGCCCAGACCATCCCATCATCCATGGAATATCCAGTAGAAAGGAGACTCTAATATTATCCAAAGGCTTTATATAATTAGAAATGCTCAATAAACAAGATGCCCATACAATTAGAGTTGTAACCCAATATCTAACCTTATGATATAAATCGTTACCCAGGACTGTCCTAGACATGGCTAAGCATGGTTATTCATGGCTCCTACTACCTCCTAGCTCCTCCTCTTCCTCCCCTTTTCCTTCTCCTTCTGACTCCTCACTCTGCCTACCTCTCATACAGCCCAATTGCTGAGCTTTATATAAATGTAGTGGGAAGATTTCCCACTACATTCTATGATATCTTCTGCACCTGAGATTCTCCCTTCTATCTCTTGTATTCTGTTGGTGATGCTTGCATCCATGACGCCTAACCTCTTTCCTAGGTTTTCTATCTCCTGAGTAGTCTCCCTTTGTGATTTCTTTATTATTTGTTCTTTAATTTTTATGTCCTGGGTGGATTTGTTCAATTCTCTCACCTGTTTGGTTGTGTTTTCTTATAATTCTTTAAGAGATTATTGTGTTTCTTCTTTAAGGGCTTTTACCATTTTCCCTGTGTTCTCCTGTATTTCTTTGAGGGAGTTATTTATGTCCTTCTTAAAGTCCTGTATCATCATCATTAGAAGTGATTTTAAATTTGAATATTGCTTTTATGGTGTCATGGGATATTAAGGACTTGCTTTGGTGGGAGAACTAGGTTCTGATGATGCCAATTAACCTTGGTTTCTGTTGCTTATGTTCTTGCACCTGTCTTTTGCCATCATGCTATCTCTAGTGCTATCTTCACTCAGTGTCACTGACTAGAGCTTGTCTTTCCTATTATCTTGGTTGTATCAGAACTCCTCACAGTCCAGATGTCCCTGTGATCCTATGATCCTGAGACCCTGGGTGTGATAGCTCCTGGGAGTCAGTCTGCTTCTGGGATCCTGAAATCCTGGTTTGCCCGGCTCCAGAGATCCTGTGATCCTATTATCCTATTTTAGAGCTCCTGGGATTCCAGACTCCTCTAGGTTTTGGGGAATTGGGTGCAGAACTGGTGCTCTATGACTGCTCTGGGCACTGGCGCAGACCGAAAGGGTCCTGTGACACTAGCCATAAAGGAGTTGCTAGGTCCCTGAGGGTCCCAATTACTCCCTGTTTTGGGAGAGGGAATGTTGCAGCCTACTCACCCATGATCCTGGGCATGTTAGAGCTCTTGGGAGTCTAGTTTCCTCTGGGTTTTGAGCTTGGAGTACAGCTTTCACTGTGTTTTGGGGTGTTGGGTGCAGAGCTGGCACCCTATGACTGCTCCAGGCACTGGTGCAGACTAGAAACTGGAAGGGAGGTGCATCATCTCTGATTGAACACAGACATGGGCGTTCTCTGCTGTATATGTGTTGAGGGTCTCATATCAGCTAGTGTATGCTGCCTTTTTGGTGATGCAGTGCTTGATAGATCTCGGAGGCCCAGATTAATTGAATCTGCTGGTCCTGCTACTTGGTTGCCCTCATCCTCAGCTTCTTTCAGCCTTTCCCTAATTCAACTGTAGGGGTCAGAAGCTTTTGTCCATTGGTTGGGTGCAAATATCTGCATCTGAGTCTTTCAGCTGCTTGTTGGGTCTTCTAAAAGGCATCGTGGTCCCTTTTTGTGAGCTCTCCATAGCCTCAGTAATAGTGTCAGGCCTTGGGACATCCATTTGAGCTGGATCCCACTTTGGGCCTGTCACTGGACCTTTTCCTCTGGCTCCACTCCATTTCCATCCTGGTAGTTCTTTCAAACAGGAACAATTATGTATCAGAGTATTAACCGTGGGATGGCAACCCTCTCCCTCATTTCATGCCCTGTCTTCCTGCTGGAGTTAGGATCTATAAGTTCCCTCTCCCTACTGTCAGTCATTTTATCTAAGGTCTTTCCCTTTGAGTCATGAGAGTCTCTTACCTCCTAGGTCTCTGGTGCATTCTAGAGGGTTCTCCAAACCTCCTACCTCCCTAGATTGCCTGTTTTCATAATTTCTGCTGTCCCTCAGGGCTTCTGTCTTTTTCCCTCACCCAAAACCAGATCAGGTTCCCCTCTCCCCCACAACTCTGTCCAATTTCCCTCCTAAGTTCCTCCCTCTCTCCTCACTTGTGATGGCTTTCTTCTCCCTTCCCAGTGGGACTGAGATGTCTTCACTTAGGTCCTTGAGCTTTTTGAACTTTCTGAGTTCTGTGGACTGTATCTTGTGTATTCTGTACTTTTTTTCTTGCTAATATCTGGTTTTTACTGAGTACATCCCATGCATGTCCTTTTGAGTGTGAGTTACCTCACTAAGGGTGATATATTCTAGTTCTTTCCATTTGCTTGCAAAACTCAGGATGTCCTCGTTTTTAATAGCTGAGTAGTAGTGCATTGTGTAAATGAACCACATTTTCTGTATCCATTTTTCTGTTGTGGGACATCTGGGTTAGTTCCAGCTTCTGGCTATCATAAATAAGGCCACTATGAACAGTGGAACACGTGCCCCTGTGGCATGGTGGGACATCTTTTGGGTATATTCCTAAGAGTGGTATTGCTGATTCTTCAGGTAGATCTGTTTCCAATTTTCTGAGGAACCTCCAGATTGATTTCCATAGTGGTTTTACCAATTTGCAATACCACCAGAAATGGAGGAGCATTCCTCTTTCTCTACATCCTTGCCAACATGTGTTGTCACCCTAGTTTTTGATCTTAGCCATTCTGATTGGAATCTCGAGGTAATTTTGATTTGCATTTCTCTGATCACTAAGGACTTTGAACATTTCTTTAGGTGCTTCTCAGACATTCGAGAATCCTCTGCTGTGACTTCTTGGTTTAGTTCTATACCCTATTTTTGGATTGGGTTGTTTGATTTTTTGGTGGTTAGCTTCTTGAGTTCTTTTTATATTTTGGATTTTGGCCATCTATCTGATGTGGGGTTAGTGAAGATTTTTGTCGATCTGTAGGTTGTCAATTTGTCTTATTGATTATGACATTTGCCGTACAAAAGCTTTCCAGTTTCATGAGGTCCCATTTGTCAATTCTTGATCTTAGAGCATAAGGCATTGGAGTCCTGTTTAGAAAATTTCCCTCTGTGCCAATGAGTTCAAGGCTCTTTCTCACTTTCTCTTCTATTAGATTCAGTGTATCTGGTCTTATGTTGAAGTCATTGATCTACTTGGACTTGAGCTTTTTGCAAGGTGACAAATATGTATCTATTTGCACTTTTCTGAATACAGATATCCAATTAGACCAAATTAAATCAGAAATGAAAAAGGAGACATAACAACCTAAATGGAAGAAATTTAAAAAATCATAAAAGCCTATACTTAACAAAACTGGAAAGTCTAAATATAAATGGATGGTTTTCTAAACAGATACCACATATCAGAGTTAAATTAACTTTGGTAAACTATCTAAACAGGCCCATATCACACAAGGAAATAGAAGAAATCATTAAAAATCTCCCAACCAAAAAAAGCCCAGGGCCAGATGGATTTAATGCAGAATTCTACGAGACCGTAAAAGGAGACCTGATACCAATAGTCCTCAAACTATTCCATAAAATAGACATAGAAAGATCACTCCCTAAATCATTCTATGAAGCCACAATAACTCTGACACCTAAGCCACACAAAGACCCAACCAAAAAAGAGATCTTCAGACCAATCTCGCTTATGAATATCAATGCAAAAGTCTTATATAAAATACTTGCAAACTGAATCCAAGAAAACATTAAAACCATCATTCAGCATGATCAAGTAGGCTTCATCCCAGGGATGCAAGGTTGATCCAATATATGAAAATCCATTAAGGTAATTCACTATATAAACAAACTCAAAGGAAAAAAATCACATGATCATGTCCTTGGATGCAGAACAAGCATTTGACAAAATGCAACATCCTTTCATTTTAAAAGTCTTGGAGAGATCAGTAATTCAAGGCCCATAGCTAAACATAATAAAAGCAATTCACTACAATGTTCTTTTATCTTTTAATGAACAGTTCCTTGTCTTGGTTTGTCTGACATTGATCAGGAGCTTGTAGGCATTTTGACTTCCAGTGCTGTGTCAGCTCTTCTAAATGCTGTGATTACAACTGCATCTGGAAAAGTTGGCATTTTTAACCACCAGACTTTTCAATTTTATATTCTTGTGAGTGTAGTTACTATGAATTGATATTAGAAACATACAGTCTATCGAGCTCACAAAGCTAGCAAGCCCTTAGCAGTTAATGAGGGATCCAAGAAAGAGGCAGAGTAAGAGAGCAAGCCCACGGTGCTAAGCAATGCTGCACACCAGCTGCTTGTTGGTATAATTCTAAATTGTGTGGCACTGACATAGCAGGCATATCTGCCATGTTTTCACACACACACACACACACACACACACACACACACACACACACACACAGAGTGGAAGAGAGAAACCAAGACAAAGATGCGTGTAATTTAACATAAAGACTGTGGGGTTATTTTTGCATATCTGGGATTTTTATATTTACTTTGGATATGGGTTGAATATAAGCCACCTGTGTCACAGTGCATAGTATGTGCAGATAAGAGGACAGTCTTTAAGAAGCAGTTTCTCCTTCTATTGTGTATGAAAATATCACAATGAAAATCTTTATTTTGGAAAATGTATATGTACTCTTCATTATTAAAAAGAAAATTAACTTACAAAAAAACTCAGTTTTGTATAATCAGAATTCTGTTTTAAATACCTCTGTTATAATCTGTAAGTTTCATTGTATGTGAATATGTTTATAATGACAATTTGATCATAAAATAAGCCCAAAAGGAAGCCTGTTAGTAGACTAAAAGTCTACTCTCACCCCAAGACAACCCCAAGTTTTCTAATTGAGACTTAATCTAAACAGTGATAACTGCAATAAAAATTTCTTTTATTCTTCAATATAGATGTAACTGAAACTCAAACAGGAAAAATACTTTGTTTTTAATGATGGACATTATTCCTTCATCATGCCTTAGTCAATATATTGCCTCTTTTATTATGATAAAACTCTTTGGGATTATGTGAGCTACCTGTCCTAAATTTAATTCATTGAATGACAATGCTGCACATTTCTTCCCAAGATGAGGAGGAAGAGGCAGTCTCCAAGGCAACTGCTGCAAAGGAAAAGTTAGAAAGGAGTAAGGAATACACCTACCAGTGGCTTCATACACAAGTTGGCTTTCCTGAAGCAGCTAGTTCCAGAAACCTGAAATGGTGAGGTCATTTCCTTTAAATTAGATTTCTGTATTGTAAACATATCTTGAAAAGTGAAACCTGGGTTAATTGTGCTAAAACAAACACAACTTCATAGCCAAAAGCCAATACATCACATTGCCAGAGGCTTTCCTACAGAGCAGATTTAATTGTTCTTTATAGTTTTCAACCATAAAATGTTTAGGAAAAATTCTGTTCTGTAATGCTTAAAACCAACACATGAACCATGCAGGCACTTCTACTTTATAAAGAAAAAGTTGCTGTGTCAATACATAGATTTTTTTAAAAAAAATTATTACTTTTAATTGACAGCTGAATTTCTAGATGACAATTTTTTGACTATATATGTGACTTAAACTTTCATATGAAAGCACCATGAAAGTGGAAACATTTTGTTATGTGACATATTCATTATGAAAAAAGAAAAATAAAGTGATGAGTAGTTCATGTTTTATTTTGAAATAGTTCATGTTTTATTTTGAAGTATTCCAATTAATGCAAACTTAAGTTTATGTCATGTCAAATAATCAGGTTGACTGAACTACTTGTATCAGCATCCTTAGAATTATAACAAATTATAACAAATTATAACAAATACGGCAGAATCTACTACTTACCTATATTAACGTGACATGAGAGACTGTTCACAAGTCAAAGTACTGATGTAGATGTGATAGAGTGGAAAATACGAACAATATTTATGAGGGTGAATTGTACCTGTTTACACATTTAATATTTACTTGCTAGTAAATGAAATCTCTTATCTAGTAGAAGAAATGAACAATTGCTCGGAATCTCTATTTTCTATTTATTTATTATTTATTATATATAAAAGATTTCTTTGTAATGTATTTAAAAATTACTTTGAAAAATAGAAAAATGCTCGCTCTCTCTGTCCCTCTCTGTCTCTCTGTCTCTGTCTCTGTCTCTGTCTCTCTCTCTCTCTCTCTGTGTGTGTGTGTGTGTGTGTGTGTGTGTGTGATGTACACATTTTGGGGTTGGTGTTTGTATGTTTTAGTCAACTTTAAGGGCCCTTCCTCAGAAACCACCTGTCTTTTTCTTTTTTCTTTTCTGATTAGCTCTTTAACCATTTTGTACAGTGTGTTTAGATCATATTGACCATATTCACTTCCTTCCCCAAAGCCCCTTCTCCACTCAAACAGTTTGTGTCTTTTTTCTTTAACATAACAGTATTTTTTTAAAATATGGTCTCTTGTTAGACTGGGAATAATTGACTTAGGCAAGGTTGTTCCATAAAGCCTAGGGATCTGCCTTTACCCTCGCCCTCATCACCAGAGCGCTGTGATTCTAAGCATTGACCACCATACCTGAAGTTCTCGTGCTTGCACAGCAAGCTCTTTAGTTGCTTATCCATCTCTACAGTTTCCAAAGACAAAATTTATTGAAAATGAAAATATCAGTGTTCCGATCAAATTAAACTTCACTGTAAATATTAATGGTGTGCATTAAACAGGGTAGAGCATTAAAGATAGAAAACTTTACCTGACTCAAGTGAAATTTTATGATTGTAAAAATTAAGAGTGATGATACAGGATTGGAGGAAGAGACAACTGGACCAGGAATTCAACCTTGTCTTTGACTACATGGTGATTTTGAGTCCAGTCTGGGCTGTAGCACACCCTCTTTCAAAGAGCCAAAGAAAAAGAGGATAAAAGAAGTAAATGTAATTCAAATACACTGAGTTTTTTCTATAATTTAATAACTCTTACTGTTAGTACTTTCAGATTATTGTTCACTGATGTTTATATTTTAAAAGAAGGATAGTTTTGAAGTCTTATTTAGAAATTATTTTTGTAAAATTTAATTTATATACAATAGAGAAAGTGTGTGTGTGTGTTTGTGTGTGTGTGTGTGTGTGATGGGTGCATTTATTACATATAACATAGATTAAAGCTGTTTTCTCTATTTTATATAAAGATATTTGAACATTTTAAAACATTCCCGTTCAATATTTATGCTGTAACTTGTTTTTCTTTTTCCTGTGTCACCATGTAGCAATCACTTCTTGCCTGAGTTAGATCCAGATGTACTTAATGGTGGAAGAGTTCAACTTGTGGTAAGAAATATGTTTAAGGTTAGAGAAAAATGAAAAATGTTATAGACACAAGTGCTCAATAAAAAACACTTTAAAGTATGCTCATAATAGGTTTAAACTATGAAAAGATGACAACTGTATCTATTTTGGGGCAACCTCAAATGCCATGTGTTAAAATAATAATGTATGTTCTTGGCTTCTAATATAATGTTACAATATGACAGCACTTAAAATAATAATTTTATTTGACATATGTAAAAATATTAACTTACTACAACTTTTTAAACAAAATTATTCTGAATGGGAAATTGCTTAATTGGATTATAGTCTTGAAAATCGTAACAGTTGAATTTATAGATTACACAAGGAAAAAGCAATGTGAGTTCCCATCTTGGAGAATCAAGGCACATTTAAAATAACAAGTGATTATCATAAGCTTAACTTGGAAAAGTTTTATGGAGTGTCGTGCAAATTTGATAAATATTACTAGAGCTTTAAGGACAGATTCTAAGCGTGGTAACAAGAGTGTAGTCTTGAAAATGGAACGCATTTGCATGGTAAATTCACTTGTCTGTAACCTACTGGAAGAAAGAGAGGAAAGGAGCCACCATGGAACCTTGGAAAGTGGGTCTCATCAAATGGGTAATTTTCAGTAGCATCTCAGAAACTTTTTAGAAGTGGTAAATGTGTGGTAATTCTGTAGTTGGTGAAAGTGGATGACACATACCATTTATAAAAACTAATAAATATTCCTTGCTAAGATTCTACACTGGTCAAGAAAATAAATTACCATTTTGTTTCCCATGGAGTATTTCCACATCCAAATACACTTTCTTTATGATAAAAATAATATTATGGCTTTTAGAACATTCATATACCATTTTTCAACAATTTTTCAAAAAGCGAGAGGTAGAAAGAGAGAGAGAGAAACAGAGAGAGAGAGAGAGGAAAGAATCTATGCTCATTATTCACAATCATCACTCATTACATATTTTCTTGTATTTTAGTAAAAGTTCTCTGTGAGTATATCATGCATGTGCCCCTAGTAATATTAGTCTGTCACTCTGATAGCATTATATATGTTATTAACAATGTTTTTGCACACATTTAGTGGCCATTTTTGAAAACCAAAGGAGGGAAAAAGCATTAAATGGCAGAAAATAATTATTAATATAGAGTTATGTATCTTACTAAACAACATTATAGCATAGGGAATAATCAGTGTCAATTTTTGCATGTAGAATATAATATCTATGCCTAAGCAAGGCTATAGCATGTTACATAATCAAAAGGAATTGGAAAATAAAGTATTATTTTAAAATGTATTAGGAAATACGACAACAGTAGTTGAAAGTTTCTTGATAATTGAATAATAATAATAAATGGGTCAAGTTTTGGGATTTTCCCGAGAATATCCATATTTTGCATTATTCTGGAAATGAATTCAGATTTTGAAATTAGAGAATATGGTGTTTATTGAATTCCCTATTTCATGTTAGCGTATCTATTAATGTTGTAATTCCTAAAACACTGTTTAGGTAATCATATTAAGGTGTTGTATGTGTAACTTCCATGTTTCTAGATTACATAGTGGTACAGAGGACTCCTAATCCTCTGCTGTAACATAACCCTTCTGCAGTGTCTTCCACACTGTTCCCTGACTTAGGTGTAGGAAGTTGCTGTAGATGCATCTGTTGGGGTCAAAAACACCAGTATCACTTAATCCCTGTATTAGGATCAGCTTTGGTTTTCTGTAATGGTTTGATAGCTGCAAACAGAAGGTATTTTCTTTTGCTTTGTGTCTTAACTCAAGGTGAGAGCTACAGTCATCTGTAGGTCTAAGGATAAGTTTGAGAATGCAGTTAGGAATTATTCTGGCCTAGTAAAGTAGTGGTAGTAGGTTCTCCTCTACAACCCATGATCTTCCTAGTTCCAGGGAGTTGGCAAGGCATCTGGTACCAGGCATGATTTCCCTCCTGCTGAGTGTTCTTTAAGTCTAGTAAGAGAGCTCATGGTTTCCACCAAGGTATGAGTGCCACTCTTGCACCTATAGGAATATCATTGAATGCTAGTCAGTGTTGTGGCTCATGCTGATATAGAAGGGGGAAATCTTAGAGGACCCACCCTTGTATCAATAAAAGCAACTAATGATAGAAGGAGGATAGATCTTTCCCAAGAATGATCATTCTAATAAAATAACATATATTCTGCCCTGAAATCAAATATATACAAGCAACATTAAACAAACTTAACAGACTGTATTTACATATTTACATATATATGTATGTATCTAACAAGATAATATTATATATGTCACAATAAGAAAGAAAAAGAGCCATAAATTTGAAGAGGGAACTGATAGAAAGGTTACATAGCCAGACTTGAAATAAATGACGTTTTCTTTTGAAGGTAAACAAACATGCAACAGGTGAGCTAACAAGACTTCTATGGAACATTTTTCTCAAAGAACTGAACATTCATTACTACAGGGGATGAATATGCCCAAAATTGTTCATATAGAATGCTCAAAGAATTTTAAAAAATATTTATTTTAAACACAGCACAAATTTTTATAGTAGCTTTGTTTATAACAGCTCCAAAACTTAACCAAAGGTCACTCAGTGGGTGAAAATATAACAGTAGAATATTAATAAATGAATGTACAACAAAGACTTGCATAGAAATGAGCAAGATAATTAATAACACAGAGAAAGAACATGACACTAGCTCTGAGGAGTGTGCCTCAGATTCCTGTGTAGTATGTACTGTACAATTTCTCTTATGTAGCATTCTGAATACCACAGTGCTAAGAGTAGCAAACCATTAGTTGCTAGTTAACCTGAGGATTATGTAAAGGTTTTTCTAGAATGAAAACTGTTTTTTGACTTAGTTATAATTCAAGTTATACCAATATATACACATAATGAAAAGCAATATAACTACAAGCAAAAGAAACATTACATGTAAAACCTGCTCAATACAAAACAGATTCGGTACTTCAGTAGTTTTGCATCCCAAGTAGTAATATGTTGGCTTGGTAGAACCACGGCTCATTGTATTATTGTTACATAAAAATTACTGAGCAAGCTAGACACAGGATGGCAAGGAAATGTTTGGCATTGATTTCTGCAACTTCCTTGCAAGTTTTAATTCAAAACTTTCAAAATATGAAATATTAATAATAATAATTTAACATTATTGAACTTTATTTAATGTCTATGTTTCATTGTATATAAATTTGATAGATAGATGATAGATAGATAGATGATAGATAGATAGATAGATAGATAGATAGATAGATAGATAGATAATTTAAAACATGGAAATTATCTTTCCCAACCTCATCAAACATTGTTTCCCACTTACTCTGCATTATTAATAAGAAAGTGAACATGTGCAATGATAATATTTACTATGAAGGAAAGCATCTTCATAATTCAGCTCTGCATGAGTAAAAGTAAGGATTTTTCCTATAATTTTTTCTCTTCTTTTTCTTTTATATTTATTCTTTAATCTTTTTTATTTATAATCCAGACTTTACACCCCTCCCGGTCCACCCTCGGAGCATTCCACATCCCACACCTCCTCCCCTACTCCTGCCTCCAAGGGGATGTCCCCACCTCATACTCACCCCATCAGACCTCAATACCTAGAAACAGTCAAATTGATAGGATATTTGTAATATGTGTAATGATGTTACAAAATATAAAAATAATTGAAAAACTTAAAATTAGTAAACTAAGTTTAGATCTTACAGACACAATATACAGTGAAAAAGCATCTTACAGGAAATTATTAAAATTCATCTTAGGTGTGAAAAGAGTCATGCTTAACAACAGGGAGACTTGCTGAGAATTTCATCATCTTGGATGGTTTTGTTGTATGATTTAATATACTGCACTTACTCAAACCTAGATGACATAAGTCCAATTCTTGATGTAACCTTTTTTATAAGTATTTAAAGTATACAAGACATGTGAAAAATGGTTTTAGTGTAGCAAAGCATATTGCTCTATGGTCAGCATACATGTTTTTTATAAATAGAATTATACTCGAAAATGATAAAATTACAGTAACTAATAAATATCCAGTCTTTTATTATCACTGTCAATTATTATGTAATATATAAAATTATATTGTGTTTTTATGTGATTGGCTACATCAGTATTACAATGGTTATGATGTTGATAGGCAATAAGAATTTTCACCTTTATTATAACATTGGGAACTAGTACTAAACATGAAATACATTGGCGACTGAAATATCCTTCTGAGAGGATGTTAATGTGCTCCCAAAAGAAGATAAGTAGATATGTACAAAACAAACACATACCACCACCACCAATATCACCAACAATGATAAAAACAAAAACACAAGAGAGCTGACAAAAGAATTTCACCTTGAAAACACTTGAATTTATCTTCCTTAAAACAAAATCTGTGTAATAAATACCAGGATACTTGTTTTTAAAGTATGATATTAGGGAGCTAGAGGCATGACTCAGTGTTTGAAATAACTGTTTGCTCCTCTAGACGACCTGGGTTCCATTCCCAGCACTCATCTAGAGTTTTGCCCAATCTTTATCTTCAGTTTTAAAGGAACCAACACCCTCTTCTGGCTCCTTTGATGCCAGGATGCAAGCGAATACTCTTGTGGATGTGTACACGCAGGTAAAACACTCATACACATTAAAAATAAATATACAAAGAATTTAAAGTATAATATTATTATATCTTCACTTATGAAAGTACAAAGGCTTTAAATATTTCTTACAATCATGTAGATTAAACAGCTATCCCTGTTCTTTAATAAATAATGTAAAATTTTACTGTTGGTTTAATTGTGGCAAATGTAGGTAGATCAGACCCTAAATATTTAGAGCATTCTGTTCAAAACCCATGTCCTTTCCATGAGATATAGGTAAGATTTAGAATTGCATAGATAGACTAGAAAAGGAAACTTCACCAGAAAAAAAAACTGTAAAAGCTTCTTTTCAAAGTTACTGTTTGGTAAATAATTGGTATAGAATTCCATTTAGAGTATTACATGAATTAAGCTTGGTTATTCCATTATTTAACATTATGATATTTAATACATACTTTTGTAACATAAATATTTAATGTGTTGTTAGTTTTATTGTTTTAAGAACAGTTATCCCTTTATATTCATTGAACCCATATTGCTTGAATTAAAATACAAAAGAAGATATTTGGAAAAATACCCTGTGTACTGAACTTGTAAATATTTCTTTTGTATTGTCTCTACAAAACATCTTCCCATATCAAATTTATATTGTATTAGTTGTTACTAGTAAGGAATAGATGTTTAAGCTGTAGGGATTTATTCTGTAAGTTACATGTAAGCACCACATCATTTGACATATGTGACTTGTCATCTTCAGTACTTACCAGAATCCCAGAAACTGTGGATTCAAAAGAAATGCTAAATAATTATTTTTGTGTATTCAGTCTGTGTTTATTTTACTGTGACAAATACATGAAGGAAAAACGTAATGAATTAAGGACATCTCACAGTTTCAGCGACTCCAGTCCATAGTCACTCGCGTCTGTGTTTCTGGAATTATGGTGACAGCAGCTAAGAGATAGAAAGAAACAAAAAGGTGCTCCCGAGTACAAGACATAGCCCCTAGTGACCTTCTCCCTTTAACTTGCCCTCCCTCCAAATTTTCCATCTCTCAATTATTCCAACAGATTTTTTCAGATAATCTGTGAATTAAGCCACAGATTCTGTGAGGCCTCATGATCCAATCACTGACGATTAGGTCTACTAGCTCAGCCCTAGCCATCAGAACATAAGCCTTTTGGAGAAATGCATCATATCACAATAACAGAAAGTATATAATGGAAAAGAAGTAGATAGATAGATAGATAGATAGATAGATAGATAGATAGATAGATAGA
>NW_021605377.1:13330762-13360044 GCF_004785775.1 Grammomys surdaster | reverse complement strand
AGATAGATAGATAGATAGATAGATAGATAGATAGATAGATAGATAGACAGATAGATTTAGTTGATAGAGCAGGGCTAAATCCATCCAACATTTCAAATATGGAATTTAAGTATTAATAATCTATGGGCTTTAACAGATTCTCTGACATACATGGAATCTGTATATGAGATTTCTAGGCTTTGTAGAAGAAAGCTGTCAGGATCCTATCTGTCAGGGTCATTGTCTTCCCATGAAATACAACGAAAAATTAAGCTGCTAGATGCCACTTTTGTGAAGTCATATATGAGTGTTAAATTTAACTTTAAGCTGTGATTTTCTGTCTTATGGTTTGAATTTAAGAATTGGCCTGAAGGTTTGTTTATCGAGGGCCTGATAAGTTTGCTCATTAATTCATATGTCAATAGCTGTCTGGGACCATTCCATAGTGTATACAAATTTTAAATGTGTTATACAAAATAAATATGCACCAATGGAACATTAAAAGTAAGTTTATGTGAGACAAACGCAATATTTTTAATTATTTGTAAGTGAGAATGAGAAGGTGAGAAAAGAAAGAAAAGGAAAATGGCAAACCAGATGTGGTGTCTGCTTGCTGTCTATCACTAGAGAGTTCTAGGACAGTTAGGAGGAGATGTTCCAAAATGGAGGTGTGGGGGGGGATGGGGAGAGAAGAGGAGAATGATGAACAGGAAGATGCGGGGGCGGGGGGAGTAAGGGAGGTGGGGAGAGAGGAAAGGAGGGAGGGAGGAGAAGGAGTAACTAGAGTAAGAATATAAAGAAAGGGTCTGAAGTTAAAGCAGGGTGAAGAAGGTAGAGGAAGGAGCGGAGGAGAGGAGGTGATATCTCAAAGTGAAAGAGGATATTTGGATTCTGGTTCCTTGCGTCTATGAAATTCGTTACACAGATAACTTTTTTAACCACAGTGGTGGTTTCTTGTCTTTATTTCACTGTGTTTAAATTTTCCTCCCATCAAACATTTAGGACAATACTCACTCACAGGGATCCAATTATGCAGTGGTTTGGGGTAGATCCCATCCACTTAGAGGCTGTTTTCTTTACCATAATAGCATATTCCTCAGTTCACAGCTCAGTCTTGGTAAATTTCTAATGATGCCAGGCATTCTGTAAGACAAGATCCTATAGGGAAGAGCAACTCTATATTGATGCTAAATATCAGCGTAACGTAGTAACAAAAGCACAAAAGTAATTTCAGATGAAGTGAATAATCCATTGGGTGCATGAAATGCATCTTGAAATTACTATATGTTTAACATGACCTCAAAATTAGACCATTTAGAATGTAATATTTTACATGTATAATGGTTATAATGAAAGGATGTATATGGTCTGTAATGCAATGGTACACAAATATGGAAAATTCATTTTGAGGGCTGTTGATTGAAAATACCACTATATCTAACATAAATACAAATACTGGAAAAATAATCTAACATGACATTTCTAACATTTAATTAGTATTAAATAATATACTTGGTCAGTAAGTGATGTTAAGCTGTTTAAAGTTTCACCCGCTGCATTTAAGGTTGATTTTCATCAGAATTACTGTAGTAAAATGTTTTCTTTTGTTGTACAGACTCAAATAGCAAACCTCAATTTTAAAATCGGCTCTTATTTGCAAAAAAATGCTTTGACATAGTGCATTTGTTCTGCCTGGGCAGCAGTAAAGGATTGTGGTATCATTTTGAAGAAGGTTGTTTGACAGAGCCTGTTTGTTTATTTGGGGTAATGTGAGCTGTATTCAGAAAATGCCATATTTTGTTTCATGATTGTATACATTCTCCCCCATTGCTCCCAGGCAAGACTTGTAAGCAGAGAAGACACGGATTTAGACCTATTTTCCATGACTAGTGCAAGCGCTTTGTCTGTGAACAAAGAAAAAAAAAGCCAGACACACAGATACTCAGCGGGATCCTCAAGTAAGCTATGGTTTCCTTCAGAATTAATTTAAAAATCACAAATGAGTTGACCAAGACTAATGCCAGCAAGCCTTCTTTACAGATAGGGGGTAGGGTGCCAGCCACCTGTGCTCCCCACAAAGGAGCCTTTCTTCTCTTTTCTCCCCTTACATTTTTCCTTTGATATAGACCAAATTAAATTATTTTAAAATTAACAGCATCAGTACTTCTTTAATTATATTATAGAAATCAAGCTTCTTCACTCCTCCAGGTTCTTAAGCCTGTTGATATCCTTGATCTGCTTTCTAAGGGTTTTTAGAATAACTTTTTAAGTTAAATTTGCATGTTTGACCAGAGAATTTGGGCCTTTACTATTAATACATGTTGTAAAGAAAGTTATTTTTTAAAGAAAAATTCAAATATAGCAGAAATTTGCATGATAAGGTGTCAAGTGAGGATGGTTTATTTAAAGTCTTTTAATTTGTAAAATGCCATTATGTTACAGGTGAATTTGTAGTCATGCCTACCTCATATGTCTATTATGTGTTAAATTTAATATAGTAATAAAACAGCTTGATGCACTAATATATAAATTATACCAACAAAATGTATAGTAGCTAGAAACACTGAAAACAGTAAATATTTCTTTAAAAATAATCAAAAACTTTGAAAAAATATTGACATTTTATGAAAATAATTCCTAGGTTTTTCTGCCTTCATTTAATTATATCCTAGTCAATTTGAAATATACTGCAATATGTTATGATACCCTAATATAAAAAGTGTTTTATCTCATATTATATGTATAATTTCCCAAAACACAGTGAGATGCAATCTACATGTAAGCTCATACGACATCATAATTACTCCCTTTGGAAGCTTGAATACTCTTTGATCTTATACTTATACAAATCAATATTCTATTAAATGTGAAAATTCCATAGTTGGTGGTTTCCAGATAAAACCTGAAAACCATTCTCAGGTTCTCACTTTTCATCCAGGCTCTTGGACTTGGGTAGTTTATAAGAATTTAAATCCTTTTATAAATGTAACTTAACTGTGTCAAATGTTGGTTTACCTTTATAAAATTATTTCAATATATCTAGTTTGCATATTTTCCTGATTTTTAAGATCTTACAATTCTTACATTTTTATTACTTGATTACAGAATCTGGTTAGTTTTTTTATATGATTTAAAAATATTTTAGTTTTATTCACATACATAAAATTACTTATTGCAGATAAATGCCTGGGTTCTTGATAGAATATCTTGCTTACATTGATTTCAATTGTGTCACACATATATATGAATAATGCTGTCTATTTTATACACTGAATATTATTTTAATCACTGTTGGAAAAAATGGACAATCTAGAATGAAACTAAAAAGCAAAATGCTGTTTTCTTCCCCCATACAGAATATAAAATCTTTTCATCAGGACTTTGTAGTTTATTGGCAGGGAGTTTGCTTAGCAAGCACAGACCTTAAGTTTGATCCCCAACACTGACCAAATCAAATAAAAGGGAAAAAATGGAACACTAACAATAAACTGTTATTCATAATATGCCATCAGGAACTTAAATAGCTCAATTAATCAACAACTATATTGTAGCACAAAGCTTTATGTTTCATATGACACTGATCTTCAGATGACAGAGTGTACATGATCATAAATAAAATCCATAAGTTCCATTTTTTTATTTAGCTTCTTTTTTGTGCCTACTTTTGTATTATTTAAAAATTTTTAACAATATCATAAATGTGTTATGAACATACTAGAATACTTCTTATATTCTTTTATCCTAGACTATCTCCTACAGACTTCCATCTCAATCAAATACAATCTGTCAGACACTAAAAGAATATTATACCAACTGCATGAAATTCCTATCAGGTGGCAATAGATGACTGGATTGCAAACACTAACAAATTTTTAATATGCTTAACAGGTTAAATTTTATAATAAGCTACTTTAGAAACAGATTATATTAAATGACAAAATGACTGTATAAGTACTTAGTCATTGTAATTATTCACCTACTCTGACATCAGCAGAATACAATTGTCAAGACTGTGAGCTCTGACATCAAACATTACCTAAGCATTTCTAAAGGGTTGCTGTTAGAATCAAATAGAAAGCATTTTGAATAATATCAGGTCAAAATAAGAGATAATAACTGTTTTGCTGATCATCACCAAGGAATGACACCAGACTCATTATACTGAGATCTCAAGGATGTAAATATGCTAATTATATAATAAATTATTATATAATATAAATTGTAATAAATTTATATAAATTATAATCAATTTATATAAATTATGATAAATTTATATAAATTATAATCAATTTATATAAATTATAATAAATTCATTTTATATATAATTTACATACACAACAAATGTTATATATAACATGAGATATATATATAATTTATATATAATAAGTGTTATATATATAAAACATTGTGTATATACATATATATGTATATCTATATATGTATATCATATATACATGAACTTTACTCTTAGTCTCTTGACCAAAAAATTGTTGGTTTAGCCTTTTAGTCTATAGCTATCCTTTAACCTTCAAAGATTTTACAAACTGCACTTTCATGGCCCTGGGCCAAGCACTTACAGCTTTGAAAGCTCTTTCTCCTTCAGCTTTCCCTCTCCATTTCTGTCTCTCAAAGCTTGTCACCTTGTTAAAAACCAAAGCATTTCTTTGTTACTTTGAAGGCCAAGTCTAGAGAGTGGTTTATGCGTCACAGCTGTGAGACGCTCTTTGAGCCTTTGGACTCCTCCAGACATTTCCCTTCAATGTTACAATAATAGTGTAATGTGTATTCTTTGTGATCAGATGAACTCTGGTCCTAATATCCTAGATCTACTATCAGAGACAAGTCACATGACTGTGGGTAAATTAAATTCTAAGAAGAAGTTTCCTCTGTAAAGTGGGGGCTAGAATGTTTCTCTCACAGGGTATTATGAAGAAATGAGTAATCATATGTAAAACAGGTGATATTATTTAACATATTGAAATGGCTGAAACAATCAGATCCACTGTTTTCTTCTTTTGTTATAGCTTTTTTGTCTTATTGTGTGATTTTAAAATAAACTCACAACAGGATTATCTGCCTTTTGTATGTTCCTTTACTATGCCAGCCATCAGAAGCAATTATGTCTTGGCATAGAGAACTTCCTAATTTTTGTCTCCTTTCATCTTAACTTTTCATTAAAATAAACCCAGATTACCATCACTGTCTAGATTTCTGAACCATCTTAAAGTTTGCAAAGAAAGAATGGAGGTTTTATTGCTATCAAGTACTTGAATGTCAAGAAAGTATCTCATTTAAGTGAAGGTTAGGTAAAATGTTTTATTTTATTAATTATTTTGGCTTACTCTGTTTTGTCTCATTTGATATCTATTTTCTAATATATATCACAATAATAGTTTTACTGTAAATGTACTTCATAGCTTTGAAATATTTTTATTATGTTCACACTTCATGATTAATTTTCTTAGAAAGATAGTATAAATAAGTTTGAAGAATTTAAAAAATTAGATATCACTTCTCCCCTCAAGTGAGAAAGTAGCCACTTGCATCCTCCAAGTGATAACTTATTTTATAAAGAGTAGAACATAAAAGTTTCAAGTCATTTACTAAATATTTCACTGTCTCTACATACTCATTGTGGAGACTTCTGATAGTCACTGAGCTTTCTGGGTTGCCTTCATTTGTTCAATTAGCAAAGACCCGGAGATACACGATAGATCCTAGATCCGTAATAACAGGGAAGAGTGAACTGCAAGTCATGTCCTCATTTGGATTCAAAGAAACTTCTAGTGAGTTGTTAACCTTTTCCCTCAGGCTTTTGTTTTTCTTGACATGAAAGTAAGAATTGTTCAGAGATTATTCAATGGATGTAGTTGTTTTGAGACTGGAAGGCCTCTTATAAGCAGTGAGTTTCCCTTGTCCTGAGAAAGACAATTGGGGAATGAATGAAGTAGAAAAAGTCCTTTTAAACAGAGGCTAATAGTAACACCCAATATGTGTTTGTAAGCCCACTGAACAATCTTTCTGGGCCAGAGGTTCCATATTCTGAAGAAATAAAAGAACAAACATTAAGTACCAGAGTGTTTATCACAGATGTGTTCAAATACCAAAGCAATGTAGTATAAGTTGAGATTGGAAAGAAACTTAGTTTTCAATTAGTCTTAAGGTGTAAAACATGAGGTAACCCAATCACAAAAGAACACACAGGGTATTCACTCACTGATTATTGGATTTTATCCCAGAAGCTTGAAATACCCAAGATTCACAGACCACATAAAGTTAATGAAGAATGAAAACCAAGTAGGAGTGCTTTGGTCTTTCCGAGAAGGAGTAACACAATTCTCAAGGGAGCAAATATGGAGACAAAGTATAGGACAGAAACTGAAGGAGTGGCTGTCTGCAGACCATTCCACCTGGGTACCCATTCTATATGCAGTCACCAAAGACAGACACTGAAGTGGATATCAGGAAGTGAATGCTGACAGGAGCCTGACATAGCTGTCTCCTTAGAGGTCTGCAAAAGTCTGACATACTCAGAGGCAGATGTTCACAGCTAACCATTGAACTGATCATGGGGTTCCCAATGGAGGAGTTAGAGTGAAGATTGAAGGAGTTGAAAGGGTTTGTGACCCCATGAAGAGAGCAACAATTCCAACCAACCAGAGCCCCCAGGATTTAAACCACCATCCTGGGAGCACTTAGGCAGGGACCCATGGCTCCAGCTATATATGCAAGGGAGGATGGTTCTGTCGGGTATAAATGGGAGAGGAGATCCTTGGTCCCATGAAAGCAGGACATCGTGTGAGGGGGAATTCGAGGATGGGGAGGTAGAAGTGGGGGGGGGGGTGGGTGGGGGCCCGTTTTCATAGAAGCAGGAGGAGGGGGGATGGGATAGGGGGTCCCTGGATGGGGGAGGGGGGGAAATGGGTAAGGGGAGAACATCTGAAATGTAAATAATATATCCAATAAAAATTTTAAAAACAAAAACAAAAGGTGTAAAACATGACTTTCTTCCTAATAACAAATAGCTAAGGAAGACTTCAAAAAATTGCTTAGAGTTTTAATAGTTTAATATAAGTAGAAAAGGTATTTTGACTCTGTTCTGATTCAAATATATTGACAGTATTTTTTTCAGTTCTTACCCGAAAATGGTAAATTGTGTGTGTAATCAAAAGCACGAAGTGCACAGTTGTTGACCTTCATGCCCAATAACTAATGTAGACTGAGAGTCTTTAGTAGAATCTAAATTATAAGTAAATTCTAAAAACAATCACTACTTTTATTTCAAGTGGAAGGAGCACATTTAATAATACAATTTAAAGTTTTTCAAATCAAAAGTCATTGACATGTTGCATATTGATGCATGTCTACATATATAAGTACATACATATGAGTATCTAACTTGGACTAAGCTATACTTGTGATCATATGCTGAATGAATATAATTCTTAAGTATTATGATGTATATAGTTGGGTTGTTATACAAGCCACACATTCCCACAGCAGCTTGGATATCTACAATGTATAAAACACTCCTACAGGCCACT
Source organism: Grammomys surdaster (assembly GCF_004785775.1). Lineage (NCBI taxonomy): Eukaryota > Metazoa > Chordata > Mammalia > Rodentia > Muridae > Grammomys > Grammomys surdaster. Next base: position 13,352,521 of record NW_021605377.1, on the reverse strand, counting down.
AATAAATACAAAGTTGTATTTCGTATGATGTGTACACAGAAGACACACTGAGAATATAGATTTACCACTATACTTATAATCATATATTTTTATTACTTTGTCCTTCAGTGAATATTTTCTGTTGCTAAACAAAAAAAAAGAACTATATACAACTCTTCAAACTATATGTGTGATTTAGAGTGATAACAAAAGATTTTCACGTACCAGAATGCATTTATAATGGAACCAACATGAAAATGAGCTCTTTAAGAGCTTGGCCTCTATAGTTGGGAAAATTTTCTCCCAGACTCACTAAACAGATTCTATTGGCCATAGTCATGTCGTATTAATTTTATAAGTTAATGGTTCTTGGTCTCTACTTCTAGAGCACATGCTTCACATTGGGGAATTTAGTGAAGTATTCTCAGTTCCAAGGAAAGCTCCTGCTATACAGTAGGTCCTTAACATATATTGACTGTGTGAATGTATGAATGAGTGAGTGAATGCATGGGCAGATGGAATTTCCTGAATACATAACAGCCAAGACATTTTCATAACAGCATCTGACATGTTCTTTTCCTTCACTGGAGGTAAGGTATGCTGATGTAGGAAGCTAAAAGCCTTGATAGAAATCCAACAGTCAATTCTCTAGTATCTAAAAGTATCTACCATACCCCAAGTTCTCACATTTATAAACATTCATGAGGACAATCTGTTGATATATGGAGGATTCCATTTCAGGTAAGTTTTTCAAATAAGCCAGTCATGAGGCACAAACTTCTGTACTTCCTATTTATATGAAGTCAAGCCATCATGTGTTCATTCAAAAGCGAATGTGGGTTACACTTTGTTGATTTAGTGTATCACACAAAGAGGAGTACAGTGCAAGACCGCCCTGTCTACACATCACAGAGTTATTGACCTATATAAATATTTGCTGGGGATTTGGGCTCATGACTTGGTCCTAAAACTCAGGGAAGCTTATTAGAGTGCACACTGTATTAGCACTCCAGTAGAAGATTCCAAATCTCCATCTTCTTGCAACACTTTTCTAAAACTATTTTCATAAGCAAGCTAAGAATGGATTTCATTATAAAAGAGAAATTCTTAAAGACATACCTTTATTGCAAATCATATTGTGGAACTTCATTTATTGGTAATTGGTAATAACTTGGTAGTGAACATAAATTTATAACTTCATGTGCTAAATTATTGCTTTCTGACTAGAATAGCACGTGTGTGTGTGTGTGTATGTGTGTGTGTGTAGATACTGAGAGTATATACAAAGAACATTTGTGTACAAAGTAAATTGGATCCAGTCTTCTACTAACAGCTTAGACTATTTTATTCACAGTACTTTAGGAATGAAATTGAGAAAAAAATTATGTCACTAAACAAATGTTTATTAATCATCAAGTATAAATAGCGACAATTATGTATTATAAATATAATTCTACATTAAATTAAATTTCTAAATTGTAATATTTTAAAAACATTAATCTCTATCTCTATATCTCATAATTATGTCTACCACAGCAAATATTATGATTTTGAAATAGAGAAGAGACCTCCATTTTGTTTTGTCTTCAAAATTGTGAAAATCTCAATGGAATTTCAAAAATATCACTATTTCTTGCATGAAATACCTTTGTTTTTTTTTCTTCTGGAAACATTTATAATAAACCCCATTCAATTCAAATGTGCTAATATCTCAAGGTAGTAATTTTTGCAGTTTGAGAATCAGTGCATCCAGCTTCCAGCCAGCTCTCTCGACTGTGAGGATGCTTGATTAAATGAGGTGGTATGTTTTTCAAAGAAACTCCATCAAACATAGTACTTGTTTGCTCTGAGCAGAACTCCTTAATATGTTATTTTTATAAGTTAGGATCTGAGTAGAACTAGTAACTACCACTAGGTATTCTGAATCCACTACTGGTATGAGGGCCTCATTAGGTGAACCTTGACACCTTAATATGGCTGTCATTATGAAATAGCACCTGTTTGAGGTCAACAAAGAAACCATTTAGAATACAAAAAAGTATATAGCAGGTCATACTTGATTATATCTCACCAGTCAAATGATAGAATCCCTATCAGAATATCTTGATGTTAAAGATGAGAAAAGCACAATCGTGTGATATGTGATATTACCACATTAATTAGATAAAAGTATGATTTTATATTTTATAATATCAAAGATAGATGATGATAGATAATAGATAGATGACAGTTCTACATACATAAACATATAGATTCCTACATACATGCATGCATGCATGCATACATACATACATACATACATACTTAGGATAAGAGAGATGGTAGCACTCAGAAATGTTGAGAACATCACCTCCTAATTCTTGCTACATGACTATTTATACCTATACACTGGTTTATAAAGTTTTCAAATACAATCGTTTCTTTGATGGGGTTTTCTGCCCATTTTGGCATCATATTTTACAAGCATTTTGCCTATTCCTAACATATTTCACCTTTAAAAATCAAAGCTTCAATAACTCCAATTAGCACTTGATTATCTGGACATTTATGTTCCTTTCTATAGGTCCCTCACATTCCAAAACTTGTATTTATAGACTTTATTTTTCACTAAATATTAAAAACTTCTTAGACTTAATTATCTGTTAGTGTTTTATGCCCAAGCATATTCTAGCTATATTTAATTATATCCAGCTTGCATATTTTCATGTCAGCTTATTTTTAAAATAAAAATTTTCTATTCAGTTGTTCACTAAATGACTAGAATTTTACTTATAGCTGCGTATTTAAAGAGTAAACACAAAAACTTAAGTGAATAATTAAAAAAACTCATGTAGTTATATAATTCTAGACTACTTTCTACAAACACTATCTTAAGGAATATGATATGAAGAAATCTCTTATTTTCTGTGTACTTTTACAAGGTTCTCAGGGCACACTATTTGTAATGTTATCAAAGTATATGTTTATATTTCTATGACTCTAATTACAAACATATCCTAGTATTCTTTGAACAACATTAAATGATTCAGTAACAGAAATCTTCCAAGCCTTATACTAGTAGACAGGAAGTTGGTTCAGTACATATAAAAGATATACAAATCTAAAAGTATCTTTTAATGAAATGATTATGAATTTTACATTTTTTGTTGAGGGTATAAGGTCAGTACAAAATAAATAGAGATAGATGATAGATGGGTGGATAGATAGATAGATAGATAGATAGATTCATAGACAGACAGACAGACAGACAGACAAATTTTACTGTGTTCACACACTGATAATGTTTCTTCATTTTTGGTTTTATATTCCTGATTTCTAGATAAGGTATAAGCCCTAGCCAATGCTTATATGAACAGATATCTACCTCACATTTTTTCCTTTTCCAATGATTTTGTCTATATTGCTATTGTATTAAAGCCATGCTTTATTAGTGAATATAAAGCAAAATTTCTTCTTTACAATAAACTCTAGTCAGGTGGGCAGTAGTGACACACCTTTATTCTCAGTACTCAGGAAGCAGAGTTTTGAGCTGGAAACCAGCATGTTCTACAGATCAAGTTCCAGGACAACCAGAACTAACTGAGAAACACTGTCTTTAAAAAAATAGAAAGAAAGAAAGAAAGAAAGAAAGAAAGAAAGAAAGAAAGAAAGAAAGGAAGGAAGGAAGGAAGGAAGGAAGGAAGGAAGGAAGGAAGGAAGGAAAAACAAAAGGAAAGAAAGAAAGATGAAGGAAGGAAGGAAGGAAGGAAGGAAGAAAGAAAGAAAGAAAGAAAGAGAGGAAGAAAGAAAGAAAGAAACTCCAGTCATACCAAACTAAATTTAAATTCTGTTACTGTAGTTATGTTTTGAATAACTTACTATACTCCCTGTGTCTTTCAATTTGCAACTGAAAGTGGTGGCCTATATTTTACAGAGATATCATAGTGAGAGCCTCAATGAATAGCTTGAGACACAGTAGATTCCTACCCTCTGTTCTTTCTTCAGTATGGTGTTTTCAGTAGCAGCATGAGGGAATTTATCTTGATAAAGGGCTTAAGAGCAAATGGGTGATGAAGCATATGGAAAACATGAAGTTGTCTTTAAGCATGTTGATTAATAAAATGTGATTTTAAGTTTAAAAGCATATATATATATATATATGCTTTTAATAAATGGCAAATCGCAACTAACTATGTTGTGCCTATAAAAAAATCCACTATTGCAATTAATAGATGTTCACAACTTGTGGTGTATAACTCCATTACAGAACATGGTCAACTCATTTTCATACTGTCCATTAAAGCAATTTTAATTATAATCCCTCCTAGAAATTTTATTTTCCACAGATTTAAACTTAAGCTTAGATATTACAAATATTTGTGACCACTGCCAGCCAGATGGTTCAGTGGCTAAACACATCTGCCACCAAGACCAAGTACCTGAATTCAAACCTCAAAACTACAAGGTAAAAGGGGAGAATCACCTCCTACAAGCTGTCCTCAGACTTCCACATGAGGGCTGTAACATTTGCATGCTCACACTATCCACAGACAAATGAAGAAATAAGTGTAGTCATGAGTTTAAAAAAAGTTTTGCCTCAGTTAAACTTTTATTCTATACAATAAAATCAGAGATTTTTAATTCTCATTTTTATTTTATAGTAATATAAATATCAGGAAAAAATGCTACACTGATATCACAAAGAACCACTACTATTATAGTTTGTTATCTCACGATGTAAAGTCTTAAACTTTAAGGCTCTTTCTTATTACATTTGTGTGTGTGTGTGTGTGTGTGTATTCATTCATGGATGTGTAAAGTCATGTACCCTCACACATGTAGTATATTCTGATTTTGTAGAAGTCAGAAGATCACTGTGAGAACTAATTTTCTCCTTCAACCAGGAGAGAATTGAACTCAGGTCATTAGGCTTGCAACTAAATACTTTTACTTCCAAGGCTTGCTCTTATCCTTGTTTGAGGTTTGGAGGTTGGGCTCCTCTGTGTTTTTGTTGTTGTTGTTGTTGTGGTGGTGGTGGTGGTGGTGGTGGTGGTGGTGGTGGTGGTGGTGGATTTTTCCTTCCTTTCTCCTTTTTTGGGGTCTTTGTTTTAATTTTTTCTTTTCTAAAAAGATATTGGGAAGGGACTTTAGAATATATAGACTTGTTAACTCTTCATATTTTATCTCTGAAGTTCATATTTTATCTCTGAAGTACTTGACAATTAACAAACGAGCACTGATATAACTTTTAGAATATTGTAGCGACTTAAACTCGATAATTAAAATGAGTAGTTACAAAACCAAGATGGTGCTGATACAGTTAGTGGGCTCCTCTAATATAAATCACATTTAGAGTTCTCTTAATAAGAAAGGATGCACAGAAGAAATTACTATCGTTTCACTGTCTTGGAACCAATTGGTACTATCCAAGGTCTGAGATAGCTTTTGGAAACAGTGAGCAATGACTTTACAGCCAGTTAAATATAAGTTATTAGTAACCCCAGGATAACATTTGCAGATCTAAAACAGTAGCTAGTTTAAATATAGAGAGACCCAGTCCAAGGAAGGACAAACTTCATTTGCCCTTATGTGGGAAAATAGCTGAGCATGTCAGCTATATTTATTCATTTTGAATAAAAAAAGTAACATTTTTTGAGGACAATATCCGTTCATGCTCTATTGACAGTAGATTAAAGCATAGTGTTTCTAGCTATGACGTTTTAGTTCTTACTACTTTCTCATGACAATTTCCCTTCTGAAATAAATCGTTTTACTCTATTTTTTCCCTTTATATCATTAATGTTGTTGCTTCCAAGCCAACTTCTTACACCAGTTAATGTGGTACAAAAATAAATGGGCATGGTCAAATGTGAAATGCGTTTGTCCAATGAATGAAACCGGAGAGCAATAATATAATAAATCCTCAGGCTAGTCATGTTTATTGTTGCCAAATGTCTCTCTCCTAAGAACTAATAAGCATGAACGAGGATAATGAAAGTTTCCATGAAAAACTTTTGGGAAACCTATCCACAAGTCTTCACTATCTGAGGATGTGGAAATAAGGGTTTGTGTCATACAAGTTCCATCTGAGGACAGTAGAGAGGAAATTTGGCGAATATAGTTGCATGGGAAACCACCACAGTATAGAAGTTCCTGATACAATTTAGTTCACAGAAGTAAACTGACAAGAAATTTTCCTTGAACAACAGGAAAAGGACACGATGAGTGAGTGGGTGAACGAAAGCAGCCTTTACAATTGAAGCTTATGAAGATAGCAAGTGAACTTGAAAATACAATCAAGGTTTTAAAGGTTCACATTTTGAAGGATATAACAGGCATTTCAGGGATTACTCAAAATCCATGATTTTGCTTTAAATTTACTTTGGCAAAATTAAGGTGCAGCAAGGAAGAGAGAATATAATTAAAAATTTAAATACAGTGTTTCATCTGAGCTAGAGACATCAAATGAGTACATATGTTAAGCTAAGATAAAAATACACATTTAATCATTTACCCTATCTATGACGCTGTTCCTTAGTTACAGATACTTATGGATTCATAGATGTTGAAATATGGAAACAGAATAGTTCTCAAATAATGTTTTAAAAAGTAATTGGAGAGTTTGATAAATAGATTTCACCCAAATCAACATGACAAATATACTTACGTTGTCTGACTTTTTAAAAATTCTATGTAAGAATAAAAGTGTCTAGGAGAAAGTGAATGTTAGACGTACTGGTTATTAAATTTCACTCTGCTTAATGAGACGAACTTTTGATTACATGCTAATGTGTTTAAAAGTCCAATAATTATCTAATATGAAGTTGAGAAATCATAAAACCACAACAATCAGGGTAATAAAAAAACAATTACCAATAGAGAGAATGGTTCTGGGTAACCTGGAGCTACATAGGAGGGGAACAGTCTATTCTAAAACAAATCTCACACAGTGTTCAGATTTTATTACCCAAATCAAAACACTGAAGTTAAAATCCTCCTGGAGGAAAAAGATCAATATGAACAATAATAAGGAAAGAATGTACCAGAGCAGAACAAGACTTTAGTGCCCCTTGCTTGCTGTGTATTCTAGCCAGCTTTTGTGTGTCTGTCATAAAAGCAGACACAAGGAATGATAAAGGATAATTCAACAAGCATATGCTAAAAGTTGGAAAACAGTGCATATTGTCTTCCAGAAAGATTCTACATCAAGTATACACGGTAGTTATTACAGAAAGTCTGAACATGCAAGATATCCTATATGATAAATATCTAAATGTATCTGTGTGGTACATTTTAATTTTTGTGTTTTTATTTAAACATACATATACTTTGTTGATGCTAAATATTTGCATTATATGTGTTGACATTTTAAATTTTCAACCACCTAAAAATAAAATGAGAAAGCAAACATAGGTACCTTATGTATCTTAACACTGATAACAAACTCCAGGGATGGTTTTGTGACTATAAAGAGTATACAACCTTCCATTTTTATTATTTGTCTCTTTAATAGTAAGAAAAGTAAAAATAGGCCAGACTTGACTGTGCGCTGTTTTAAAGCCAGCAGTCAGAAGACAGAGGCAGACAGATCTCTATGAGTTCCAGGCTTCCCTTGTTTACATAGTAAGCTCTCCAGGCCAGACAAGGCTACATAGTTTTACACTCTTTCAACATCAAAACAATAAAATAATTTTCACTGCCCAATTGCAATTTGGGGAATCAGAAAGATTCTGTTAATAATTTGAAGTCCATAGAGATAAAATTTAAAATCTCAAGAACAAGCAGAATGACGTAGAGGAGATCTTTACTTGACGTATGTAATCTGTGCATCCTTACTTGGATTCTTGACGTTGAATTTTAAATTCATCTACCTGAACTTCCTTCAGACACAAGATTGAGCATAGCTGTCATCTTTAAGAACGTTGTTATTTGAAGTCTGTCCTATTTACTCTGCTATGAACCTGACGAATAAACTAATTCATAGCACTTAAATTGCTGTGAACGCTTTGCTGCTAAAAATTTGTTCTGGTCACCTTCATTAAAATGTTGATTTTTTTTCCCTACACGCTTTACTTATGCTGTATCTGCCGTTAAGTATTACAATATGGGAAGGCCTTTGAAAACGTTTTTATAGCCAGACACACAGCGTTGGGCATATTGATGAAAATCCAATGACGTATGATTATACATCATGAGATCTCAATTTTGACCTGTTTAACAGGTTTATTTTATACATACCAGGAGAGTCATTCAGAGCATCTTGTGTATTAAATTACTTATCAAAACACAGCATATATGGACCTTGACATTGGTTAAGGAACCAAGGATTAAATCTAAAAAAATAAAAAAAAAATGTTTTATTTTTTCTTGAGACCAGAACAAATCTTGAGCAAAACATAGATCATGTGGCAAAGAGGTGGCTTCTTGGAGAGTAGTACCCACTCCTGAGGAACGATTTTCAGCACAAATTTGAGAGAACAATTGTCCAACTTCTACGATCACCTGCAAATATTCTGCAGATTATTGTTAAAAAGTAAAATTCAGAAAAATTATACTGCAGGAAAATATTGCTAAACTCCCCTCGGCCATATTTTTCTGTTCCTGGACATCTCTTCAGTGTGCTATGTCTAACTCCACTATCAATTTCTTGAAGCAAGAACCTTTTGCTATTTTATTTCCATGTGGGTAAGTAATTTTAGAACGATTATATATTGACTGTATTAAATTGCCATTTATTTCTGTGTTTCATTCTTGGAGTAATCATAAGATGAAGTAATGACATTGTTATGAGCGCCAATACATGATTCTTTCACAGTTGTGTTTTTACTCTTCAATTTTTTTCAATGTATCTAGAGATGTAAGAGTTTATATGATAACAAAGACGTGCACTAACGCAATGAGAAAATAAGCCATGTGGATTACTGCTTAAATTGTTCATTTTCAAATAACAAGATAATAAAATCAAGGACTTAATCACACCTAAACTATTGTCTTAGAAAATGTTCTGTGTTCACCACCGCGTTGCTTATTTTCGAGCCTAATTCCCTAGTTGTCAATTCACTAACAGCATACTTCACAATTGCAGTGAATTCGTCCCATAATGTTTTTTAAATTGTAGTTATTATTTCCCGAATGAACTACACTAGAAAAAAAACTGTATAAACAGCCTTTGTAAATATAGGAGCAGAGTAAGGATAAGTACCAGAAGATTTGAAGGCTCATCAGTAAATCCAAAATAACAATGGTCAGAAAGTAGTAGTAGGAAAACAAATTGGACACCTGGTACATTTTTAGTAACAGAATCCTTCAGGATGCAGAAACACTATTCTAATTAAAGGCTGTGCTTTCTTTCTTCCTTCCTTCCTTCCTTCCTTCCTTCCTTCCTTCCTTTCTTTCTTTCTTCCTTTCTTCCCTTCTTTCTTTCTTTCTTTCTTTCTTTCTTTCTTTCTTTCTTTCTTTCTTTCCTTTTTAGCAAGCTGTTTTAATTAATTGCAATCTAATGTTAAAATAATTGTTTTGGAAGTATGTGAAATTATCTATAAATACTTAAATAATGTGGACATAGTGTTTAGAGGCTCCTTGGCATTTTGGTTTCCAACTTTTATTAAGGACAAAGTCTTTGAATGATACACATTGTAGACTAGATAGCTTCATGGAGAATACTATTTACCAATAATAAACTATGTTGTTGGCTTCAGTTTTAAAGATCATACTTATTTCTGTCTACTATTTTGAATAATGCTTGCAACAACCTAATTTATCTCTGTTTGAGCAACACATTTGGCTAGAAACTAGTGAAATTAACACTAACTTTCTATTAATGTCATTTTAATATATTATTTTTCAGGTGCCTTACAGTCCCACACAGTCTTGGCCATATATGCTCACATTCATATGTATATATATGTATATATATATATATATATATATATATATACATATATATATATATATATATATATACATATATATATATATAAATAAAAACATGCATAGTTTGTTCTGAGAGTTTTAGCTGCTGGCATGTAGTGACAATTTTCTCTCACTGCTTTTAAAAAATTAGACTTTCCATTCTTGTATTTGGGGAAAAGTTAAGTTAGATCTTTCCAATCTCTGGCATAGAAAAGGGGCTGTGTTGTCAGCACGCACCACTGGCAGCCTTTCGGCCACTGGTTTATCATCTGGGAAATCTCTGCTTCAAGTCCAGATCATCCCTGTTACTTGAATGCACCCCTGCTCTCCTGTTCTGCTGTCTCACCAACAGGGATAGATTAACACAGGATAAATATGTCCACATGTGGAAGCTAACTTCAGTTGTCATTTCTCTCCCTTACTAGTTTCTCTGCTGAGATTTGCATCCAAGAAGTGCCAGCTGAAAAGTCTCTCAGCTCCTGAACTGTAGCCTCTTTATGTCCCAAACACCATTTCCTGAAACAATAGGTTTTAGTCGCCAAACATACTTTCCAGAAAGACTCTTTTTGTAGACTATCAGTCAAATAAGCTCCTTTGAAGACACTCAGTAACTTATTTGAATTTGTTGGTCAAGATATTAACACTAGAAGTTAAAAGGTACTATTTCACTTATGAGAATATTTTTAAATATGAAATCGTTTTGAAGTTCACACATTACCTTATATCAAATTTAAATCACAATGCACTGCCCACAAAGGACTGTCCTTGTGCTGATTCTTTTAGAATGTTTTAAAATATATCGAAATTTTCATTAGAATATATTAACCTAAACAGAAAAAGGGTTAGGGGGCTTTGTTTGGTTTTGTCTAAATTTATTTTGCCATGATGGCATCGGAATAGTGAGTCCTGTGGTTTGAACCTTTGCCTCAAGCCAGTATTGGGAAAGTCCTGGAATGTGTCTTCCTGCTGCTTTTACAGTGCTTTCCCCACAAACACAGCCCCGTCGCCTAATCCCCAGGAGATTTGAAGCAGAGGAGCACAAGTCTTTAATCATATTCTTGATAGTTACATCCATTTGGCCCCTTTGGATCTTGCAGAACAAAACACACTTTGTCCACTCTCACATTTCTGCCACTACCATTTGTTTTAACCTCTAGCAGTTGCTGTGACTTCTCTACAAGTAATCTATAACTCGGTGCAGATAGACAAGTGTTAACCTCACCCACACCCACACCCACACCCACACTGCTGATGCCGTTTCATCCCACCTAGGCACAAAATAGCCTGACAGTTTGCTGCCATTGCTAATACAGCTGCAAAGACACTCCCACACCAACCTCTAAGGCGCTTGTAGTTTCCTCCACTTGTAAAACAGCAGACAGGGGTGTCTGTGTGTCTCACTGTGTGTGTTTTGCCAGATATAATTCTATGGATACTCTCAATTTCTATGTTTAATATGTTTATATTTCTATGTTTCACTGTATAATTACCACAAAACCTTTGTTATTAAGAAATAATTCAGTGATTCAACTTTTTAGAATGATCTTTAGTCTATGCTTTATTTTATAAAATATAAGCCACTAAATAGTAACCTTTTAAACATAGAAATCTATAGATTGTTGAAAATGTTCCCTCTTTGTATAGCACCTTTGTGAACCTACAGCTAGAAAAATAAAATGATCTAAATAGAAGGAAGGAAACAGTGACATCTATTCTATCTTGTAGAATTTCCTTTTATTTAACCTAAATGCAATTTGCGCCAACCTTTTTATCATATCACTTTGGAGACAATAACTTAACAAAGTTTTTTTTTAATAAGCTCTGAGAATATAAAAATTTCAAGTACACATTGATTTAGGATTACTTCTTACTCTAGAATATAATTCTACTGGGTCATGATAAGTGAAAGCACATTTAATGTCACTGTCTAGGTTGCTCAAGCAAGGGAATACCTGCACCAACGATAACACATACAAGACCTTCTACTAAAGAGCGCATATCATTCCGTGACAATCCTGTTCAACTCAGTGGTGGCTGGGGAAGTGGCAAAAAGAAGGCGAAATTCTCCACCTAATACTTCCAGCTCAGCACTCCAAACACAAAGCACGCGATTTATTTAACTCCTTGGATATCTGGTCCAGTTATCAGTTGGAAACAAAGTTTTAGAACATTGTGCTTATTGTTTCATTATGATGTTTTATAATGTTGTCTTCTAGGGGAGGCAGTCACTTTCTCATTTCTTGCTAGAGTCTAAAGTTCCTCTTGCATTCTTGTGGAATGGCCTAATCCCAAAATAATTTTTAAGATACCTCAGGGAAATTTATATGTACACATTCTCCCTCAGTTTATTTTTTGACACATGTATTCAAAATTATTCTTTTAACTATTTTAATTTAATAAATAAATGGATGTAATTATATTGATGCTGCTTATGGAAATCTGAATGACTAATTACCTCATTAATAAGTTTGAATCTACCAAAATTCTGAGCATCTTAGAATTTATTATGGTCGAAAAATATTTGCACCATTTAAGTTAAAATGTAATATAAATTTAAACATTTAGCAACCTAATAATTTGAAAGTATATCTGTAAATATTTTACTCAAGTGTGTCTTATCCTTGTTTATAAGAGGTAGATGTGAATTCCGATTCTTTAAAACAATTCAACACACCCACACATGCCCAATCACTTTAAATTTTCCTAAAGCACCTTTAAGCTGCCATTTGAAATTTGTTTTCAAAGCGGACAACAATCATTTGCAAATATTAGCATATTTTCATTCATTTCAGGCAAGTTTCAGTAAGGTCTTACTAGTATGAGGGTAATTCTCCCACTTTTATCTCAGCAAATACAGTATGCAAAATGTTGCACTGGGCTCTGGGCTCTCAGAGGCTTTATTACTCTGTATCTGGAATACCTTTCAGGAAGCTAAATCAGAGTGCTCCAGTGACTCTTCCTAGTTTCTCTGTGTAATAGGATCCAGTGAACTTCAGGTTTCTCTTTTGTTTCTCCTGCTCCCCAGTGAAATTCTTTACTCAGAAATGACTACACAGATTTTAAGATACATTTGTTTACTCTTTTAAAAAATGTAATCCCCCCATGTACTTTTTGGACTCCTGTTGCATTTCAAACCTGTAAATCTCTTTTATCCTGATTGAGATAGAAATGTTAATGAGCCTTGAGCTGTCAATCTATAAAGAAAACATTGATTCATAGTTTCAACCTAGAAACTGAGCTCTGTATGTATTTGTTTTGGGAATAGTTAGGTTATCCCTTTGCTAACAACATCCACCAATCAGCATAAAGTAATGATGGAAAATATTTTATCTCAGCTTATTTTCAACTCTGAAGGAGAAAACCACATTAAAACTGACATTGATAGGGTTTTATGGTTCATAAACCTACCCAATGAAGTGGAAAGGCTAGTATGAGAAATGAAATGTTTATCATTAAACTGTTTTTGTATATAAAATAAACTTCATGTTTTTTTTTCTTCTGTAACTTTTGTGATTTTTTCATAATAGTAATTGTAAAGATCATTGGTGTTGATGCTCTTAAATTTGTAGGCGGTGATTAGTAAATGTCAATAAAACTGTTTCTGAATTATGGTATTTAAATCAGAAGTTCTTTTTAATGTGGTTTATTGTACGTACCCTAAAAGTGATCCTCCAAAAGAAACTTGTAATCTCAAACTTGTCATTTTGTAGTACTAGGTGTATATTTGTGTTCATGAAACTGTTATTTTTAAAATTTAATAAAACATTGTTTGAACAAAGAAGTGTTTTTTCTGTTTTCTTTAGGAGACATTCCTAAAAGTTTGTCTATTTGTCTATCTATCTATCATCTATCTATCTATCTATCTATCTATACATCTATCTATCTATCTATCTATCTACCTACCTATCTATCTATCATGTGTGTCTCTGTTTCTTTCTCTGTTTCTGTCTCTGTGTAGAGAAAAGGAAAAAGAGGGAAGGAGGGAAGGAGGAGGGAGGGAAGGAAGGAGGGAAGGAGGGAGAGAGAGAGAGAGAGAGAGAGAGAGAGAGAGAGAGAGAGAGAGAGACAGAGAGAGACAGAGACAGAGACAGAGAGAGAATGACTGGGTATTGGACACCAGGGGACCACTCCCAGGAGTCAGTTCTCTCCTGCCACCTTGTGGGATCCAGGATAGAATTCATCTTGTCAGCACTGAGCACAAGTGTGTCTACAGCCCAGCCATCTAGCCATTGAGGCATTTTAAACAAATACTTGCCTTTAGAATGGCCCAGCTAGCCACTGAGGCATTTTAAACAAATACTTGCCTTTAGAATTCAAGAAGATAAACATATCAGCCTGTCTTATCAGGTATCTGACAATTCTATATTTACAGTAGCAGACATAGTCATTGGTACTATTCAAGTGTCCAATTGACTGTCTTTATGGACAGCTGTCTTACTGTTCACACCTTTTTAATTAGATTCTTCTCTTCTTTTCTATAGCCTCTTGCTAGCGCAGAGGACTTACCAGGTTTTTGTTTGTTTTATTTTTGGTTTTTTTTTTTTTTGTTTGATTTTCTTTTTTTTGGTAAGAATGGTCAACTTAATCATTATACAATAAAATCCTGTTGAAAGTGTTAGATGAGTTTTTCAGAGATTCCAGAACATTTTGGTATGAGAGTCAAATACACTGGCTTGTAATAAGTGTCTCTTCTCAGAGCCTGGACTACCAACACCACCTTTGTGAACACAATAAACAAATTGTTGTCAAGATATGTTACAAATATCTTTACCCTATTGCAAAACATTTCACTTCATTATGAGCTGTGCACCCCAGTTTCTCCATTGTCTTCACAAATGAGTTAGGCCTATAAATTGTATAAAAGCTTCATGTGATACCTCTTGCCGAACTTCTGCTCTCCCTCCCAGATACACACGTGACCAGCTATTTGTACAAGCCAAGATTTTTCCTAAACCAAAACACAAAGTGAAGCTTTTTGTTTGATTTTCTTAGAACCCATGTCCCCGTCTGCTGTTTAAGGTAAAGGACAATAGGTTTCAAGACTTTTCTAGTTGTCAAAAAGTACTGTGCGAAGAAACAGTGATGTCCTGTCAGCATTCAGGGAAGAAGTTGTGAAGCAGCCTAGATTAGTGGCCAGCTTGAACATGTCTGCTGTTATCATCATGTCCTTTTCTCCAGGCTAAGCACTAGCTAAAGCAGTGTAAGCTGGTTCTTCTTAGGAATCTTCATATTTTGTTTGCTAGGCTTTTGGTACATAGCTCTGGTTGATCTGGTATTCACAAAGTAACTCAATCTGTCTTTGAACTCATGGTGATCATCTATCCTCAACCTTGATGGGATTGTCAGGTATTTATATCACCTCATTTAGTTTTTCTGTGAAACTGGGAAAAAAACATACTAATTAATAAAACTTAAAATATACCCCTCGTTCTCCCTGACTTATGTTTACAATTGCTGATGTGCTGTCCTCTGTATCAGCATTACTATGTTGTGTCTTCAGAGAGCCAGATGTTAGGCACACTGCAAGTCCACCAGTAGTTTACAAAAGCCTGCCACATTTGCTAGATGTAACCAGGTAAGTAGATGGAAAGTCTCATCCATAATGAGAACACCACTGGAGTTAATGAGAATTATGAGTTTGCTATCATTTCTGTTAGAGAGACTATCAGGATTATTTTAGGATCCTATCAGAACTACTCTCTGGTCTATCACTGGGAATTACAAATGCATTAGGAGGCACATAGGTAAAGTTTCTGACAGCTACCTCAAACACGCAAAATATTGATAATAGTCTGCCTTTTATATATGCCTCACTGCTCATAAGTAATTGGTTTTAAGACCCCATATTGTAAAACAAACATCCTTTAGTCCTTTCTATAAGCTCTGGGTATGTGTAGGATCAGCATATGTGGGTAAGATTGGCAGAGAGGAACTTGTCTTACAGTGGAAAACTACAACTACATTATCCCTTAATATTACAACACAATAAAAGGTATGCATTAAGGAAAATTGTTGATTTACACATTTATAAATGTGTAACTATTAATAAATAAATCACTAAACACATTCCAAATCAAATACATAAAGACAAAATTTATTATTTTCAGCTTTGATGTGGATTTGAGGTTTCTATTGAAAGTTGCTGGATTCTAGACTTCTCTACCAAACTTCATGTAGCATCAGAAAATTACAAGGAGACATAGTGAGTCTGGGTCTGTTTCTCATCTCTCTGCATCACTGAAATTTGGTCTAACCATAGATTTTTTTTATGAACTTCAAAATGAAACCAATGTTTAGAATAACTCAATATGATACATAGAACAAAGGAAGAACTCAGCCCAGCAGCCTTACCCTGTAAGTACATATTTTGCTATGAAGCATATGGAAGAAAGTGAAAAGAACATGTTTTTTATAATCTGGCTGATCCGAGTTATATTCCTCACTTTGATGAATCATCTTGCACAAGTGACAAACTCACCAAGGTTCTTTTCTTACCATTAAATTAACAATACAATATACAGCTTAAGGCCTCTTTAAGGTCAAATAACAAGGCATATGAGAAGCCTCAGGCTCAGTTTCTTGGTTGTATGCTGTCAACAATAAACAGTAGCATGGCACAGTAAATCTTTCCAGGCTAATCTTCCAAACTTATACCAAAACTTCATTAAGCAGACTGAAAGTAGATCAATTCTAAATAGCGTACTCAGTAAATATTTCCATGATTGATGGGACTATTTGCTTAAAAGATCTGTAAACCTTGGCTTCTCTAGAGTTATCTTGAAGTGAATGTAAAATGCAACCTCTGAATACATAAGTTTTGACTACCCATCATTTAAAGTTTGTATAATACTTTGGAAATGCAAAATATATTTATTGTAAATTATTTTATATTTATTTATATTTGTGTTTGAATGTCTGTCCGGCTGGCTGGCTGGCTGGCTGGCTGGCTGGCTTGTTGGCTGGCTGGCTGGCTGGCTGGTTGGCTGGCTCACACATGCCATACTCTAATGAGTCAATTCTCTCCTTCTACCATGTGGGATTAGAATCAGATTCTGGCCTTTGAGGTAGACAACAAAAGGTCCTCCCCACTGAGACATCTTGTTTTCCCCCAAAGTATATATTTCTAATAGCATATTAACTAATCTTTTCACAATGGCAAATAAAATTACATTCATAGAAAGTAAAGCCAGCAGCCCGGCACTCTGTAGGCATCATTTTATGCCATAGAATAAATCAATGAAATGTTTCCGTTGCCAGAGTCACAAAGGATATGTAACATAATTAACTAGAATCCCTATGTCCTTTTTATTACCTCCTATTTCAATGAAAATAATGTTGGTTCATTTCTAGGCACACAATTCAAAGAGCATCCACTGTTCAGTTTGATTCTTAATCTTTACTTGGTGTCTAAATCTTGTTATATTTTATACTGAGTAGAAAACCCTTGACTTCTCATATATTAACTTTTAAGTGAGTATCAATCTGTACTTAATACACTTTTGAATTTTCATCTTGATATTAAAGAGGTGTTTAAAACTGGAGACAAGAAGGATTAGTTTCAAATGAGGATGGTCATGGAAAGGGCTTTTACATATTCTACTTCATCTTGAAGGACGGATTGATGTCATTGAATCATTTTTGGCAAAGGAATGCAGCCAAAACAAAATATCTTAAGACCAATAAATGTGCCACACACAGGCAATAGAAACTAGCACAAACGAGAGAGTTGATAAAAGGGATGAAGTTAGGGTGCCTATGGAAAGACGGCAGGGAGTTAGTGGAGAGATATCACTAGCAAGGGATAACAGAGCACGCTGAGAGCCATACAGCTTTTGTTCCCATCATGGTGTGGCCTTTATGTGTTGTGTGATTGTTTTTGAAAACACATCCACATGAATAGTCCCAAAGAGTATTATTAGTAGTAATTATTAGGATATTTTTTGAACTAAGCAGATATTAAGATATATATTTAATGTAATATTAAATCTGTAGGGTTACCTATACCAAAGCCCCTAGTAAAAGAATAAAATGATTCCTTTACTTGTACTTGGAAGACAAAATTCTAATGATATATAGAGAACATTATTAACTTTTAAGACACTGTTAAGAGTTGGTCTTTCTATATGCTGATGCTTAAATCTGAATGAAGAGCTCTACCCCACATATGATTTCCTTGAGTCTTTCGAGCAATCTGTGCTTCTTCTAAACCCAGGATGCCTGGGAAAAAGCAAGAGTTTCTAACAGTATTTCCAAACATTGGGAGGCATTTATCTTAAATGGCAAGTACCACAGACCTAAGAGATGAAACAGCAGATTTTTTTACTTCTCATTGTTGTGGATACGAGAGCTCTGAGAATCACAGAGCTAGTGCTGACAGAGTCTTGGTTATGGTTTTAAGGAAGCCATTTTTGGGGGGCTGTGTTCTACATAGAATGGAAAAATATTTTCCCAATCTTCATGTCTTCTTAGGGTAATAACCCCATCATGAAACCCTACCTCTTGACCTAACCTCACCTTGATTTCTTCCAAAGACTCCATCTCCAAATGGTGCCTGTTGATTAAACTACCCCAACGCATACATTTTGAGTGAGAGAAGCGATACCTTTAGTACAGAGAAACATCTTAAAGCAATAGATTTTTTTTGCAAAAATTTCAATATATTTTTCCAACTGTTTTACGATGATAGCTTATGGTAGAAACTGAACCCTTGGGTGGTAACTGCATTTATTTACATTATAGGGATAATGAACAAAACTAAGAATAGGACCCTAGTTCCTTGAGTGACAAAGGTCTTGGAAAATGTGTGTTATTGTAACACCTATGCTTATATCCTAACTGAATAACAAGTGGTGGTAAATACACTTATTTTCTTAGTACATATATCTCAGAACCTAACTGCACAGTGGACATGCATACCATGGAGATAACAATCTTATAAAATTTGTTTTCTATGTATGATTTTTGGTCCTTCTCCCACCCCCTCCCCTTTCTTTTATTTTTACAGACCAATTACAGTTTCCCTCCCTCTTCCTCTCTGTGCTCCTCCCCTTCACCTACTTCCACCCCAACCCAATCTATTTCTCCTACGTTTCTCTTCAGAAAAGGACAGGCCTCCCATAGATAACAACCAGCCATAGCATATGAAGTTGCAAAAGACAGGCACCTTCTTTCCTATTAAAGCCAAAGAAGGCAACCCAGTAGCAGGAAAGGGTCCCAAAGGCAGAAAACAGAGTAAAAGATGGCCCCTGCATCCACTGTAAGGCGTCACAGGATAAGGCTTAACCTGCACAACTGTAACATATGTGCAGTAAAGCCTGGTTAATTATAAATTTCTTTTTCATTGTTGTTTTGTTTTGTGAGGCAGGGTTCCTCTGTATAGTAGCTCTGGCTGTTTTGGGACACACGTTGTAGACAAGGCTGGTCTCAGACAGAGATTTACCTGCTTCTCCGTTCTGAATGCTGGACATCCTGAATCGTGGTCTTGCATCATGATGCCTGGCACACTTTCTTTTCTTTAATGGTTGAATTGCATTGCTTTTTAGTGAACCATTTTTTATTTCATATCACCATGATCTTATATCCTTTTGATCCATAATCTTCATTGAGTGATTTTTCCATTATCAATTTTGAAAATTACATTAAAAAAAAAAACAAGACCAAGCACTGTCCTACGTAGGTAAGTATATTAGCTGTCTTTGTATTCCCTTTCTACCCTGTGATGGAAATTGTTCCCATTTTGCATGCAGTGATAGAGAATCAGAGTATTCACATCCCTTTTCCATCATCCTTAGTAGACAGGTGGTAAAATCTAGATATACATGCTGCAAATCTGAATCTAGCCTGCACATTGTTATCACTATTTGGGTACTATGGGTAAGCAGATATGAACATATATTGTAACCAACATGTATATTATTACAGATTCAAACATCTGTCAGTAGGAAATTCAAATGTTACATATTTTAAAATTACTAATGGCAGATTAACATTTTTTTTTCTTCTTAGTAAAAGTTGATCCTAACTTAGAAAGTGATGATACTCTGATTTTTTTTCCAAAGCCATCCCAGAGATGGAAGCTCCTTCAAGGGTTAAAAATATCATTTGGAAGCACTGGTTTTAAAGACATTTGCATGACCCATATTTACCTGTACGAAATCTCTTGTTTGGTAGAATGGAACTATGAGAGTGATCCCACTATAGCCAGAGGGATCATTAATTGGTAAAAACTTTTTTTAACACACAAAAAAGTATATTTGTGATCCAAAGCTGTCAAGCATTTAATCATCCATCCATGTATCATCTCTTGGGTAAAAAAAAAAATCACCAGTTCTCTCAACCATTCTTAGACTTTTAAATTCTTTTTTGACTCAGTTACAGCCACACCAAAAAAAGGAACATGTAAAACCTGACTTTAGTCTACAAAAACAGTCTCCAAAGTATCTCTCAGTATAAGATTTCTACATAGCATGATTTATGGTTTGAATCTGAACTTTCTTGTGTGACCAATTTCATTTCTGTTCCTGTAGGGTAAGTAAAAAATTTGTTTTGGCATAGCAACTAAGTCACAGGGTAGATTCAAAGTATCTTAGGATCTTCCTTGTTCAAAACCTCATAAGCTTTGCTTCCTTTTGTCTCTAACCTTGATTTACAACTTGGTGTTTCTCACCACTGATTTAATTCTGTCATCCTTCCTTTTCCAAAGACCCCCTTTTTAAAATTTATCTAGCATATTACAAACAAACAAACAAACAAACAAACAAAAAACCTATATAACAAGAGTATTCTTTGAGTTTCAGCTAACTTGATGCTCATCAACAGTAAATCTGCAGAAAAATAAAAGATTTTACTTGATCCATTCTTACTTCTGGAGCTGAAAATTGGCATGATTAATTGTAGAGATCCCCTTGCATCTTGTACGTGCTTTGATTCAACTGTGATCTAAATGGTTAGATACACAAGGAAACCTACATACCTTAAAGGAGACACAGCCTACTTTATTTCATTTTTAAAAATGGAAAATACTTTAAAGTCTCTTCCCTTTGTTCATTTTGACGAGATTTGCATTTCTTTTAAAATGCTAAGACAGTATTCGAGTTTTATTAACATTTGAAAGAATGCAAGATTAAAAGGCATTCTTACTCAAACTAGACTAATGAGTTACTTAGATTTGCTTAATTCAATTCAATTATTGAGCCAATCCGAACACAGAGAAAGGAGGGCAGTATAGGTCTCTCCCTAAAAGTATCACATATGAATCAAATACAGTGTGAAAGAAAGAATTCCAAGAACCTCAATCAGAAACGCACACTATTGGAGTTAGGTTCTCTATAACTAATTTCATTAAAGAGATTTTCTCCAAACAGTCCCTTTTACAATTAAAATCCTCCTTATTATACTGGGTTTGGTATTGCACAAGTGTGTGAAATCCAGGCAAGAAACTGAAAAGAAAAATGTCTAAAGGATTTTCTTTCTTTTTGGTATCTTAAAATTCTCACCTAAGTGGCTACTCGAACAACAGTAAATATTAGGACTGGTCATTATAAACAATCAATTGTCCGTTCAGGTTATGTGATTTTAGAGAGTGTCTATAAGGCATT
The DNA here is from genome assembly GCF_004785775.1 of Grammomys surdaster. Classification (NCBI taxonomy): domain Eukaryota; kingdom Metazoa; phylum Chordata; class Mammalia; order Rodentia; family Muridae; genus Grammomys; species Grammomys surdaster. Next base: position 13,331,054 of record NW_021605377.1, on the reverse strand, counting down.
ACTTATTAGTTCCATTTACTTTTTTTTTTTTTTTTGACTTGATAAAAGAGTGCATGTGTGAGCATCTGGTGTTGGAATGTGAAAGGTGACCTATTTCCCTGGGGTTCTGGGTCCTCCTCTTTTGTCGAAAACTTGACACCACCCAAGGCACCTTGGTAAAGGTAAAGTGTCAGCTTTGTTGAATGGAAAATGACAGAAAAAAATTTCGCTGATGTTAAGAAACTTTTACTTGAGAGCAAAATCTTAGAAGCGAAGGGGAGGAGACCCTGCGTTTCAGGATTACACCAGAAAC
>NW_021605377.1:13327048-13330662 GCF_004785775.1 Grammomys surdaster | reverse complement strand
CTCTCTCTCTCTCTCTCTCTCTCTCTCTCACACGCACACACACAAACATACACACACACACACACAAACCTGGCATCTAGAAGTGCGGAGGAAGTGCAAAGACTGGATCGCTTTCTGACCAGGGGAAGGTAAGGTAAGTGAATTTAGGGAACTCATCGGTCCACTCACCACATCCAAAAACACACAAGCAAATACCCAGGCTGCTCAGGAGCTACAGTCACACGTACCTGCCTCCTCCTCTTACCATTTCTAAGTCTGCAGCAATGCCTGATGTGGATTGATTCTGATTCCTAATCTGTGAAACAAAAACGGCACTGTCTTTACCAAGGGACGGTTAGATTATCTGTTTGCCAACGTCAATATTTGGATGGAAAGCTTAAAATATGTTGTTTTTCCAAGAGTTAGACTTTAAAGGCAGGGAAGCACCGCTTATGCAATACTAGCAGCCAATCGGTTAACCACTAGCTTCTTTCTTGTTTAGGAGGCACTTTCAAGTTTCCATTTGGAAGCGAAACTTTGCTCCTTCCCCTCAGAAGAGACCCTCCTTATGCATGCTTACACAAAGACGCTTCTCTGGTTGCAGGTCACGTTGCCTACATGACCAAGTGACAGGAGGCTGCTCTTGGCAACCTTGCCTTCACCCCAAACGATCAATACCTCCATCACTCCCGGTTTCCTAGGGGTTGGGGGAGGTTATTCTACCCTGGAGGGCGAGTCTCACTCAGGTGGGCACCAGGTGTCATCCACCGCGGTGAGGGAACAAGTTCTATGGTTGTCTAGGAACTATAATCAGATAGACCTGATGAGCTACCAGACTGCCTTGGCCACCGGTGAGGGCTTGGGCTCAAGGATGCAAGGTCACCCAGTGAGGGACCTTCCTTGCTGCTCCGTATTCAACCTCCAGCTCCTACATATCTGGAGACTTCCTTTTATAAAACTCTACTTAGAGAACTCTGCAAAAATCGCATATCCAAATTCACTTACTAAGAGAGGTAAGGCAGTTTTGATGAGAGAGTAGTGCCCATCGAGGTTCATTTTCTCTCAGGTTCTTTACTGATTTTCTAAAAGAGTTAGTACACTCCGAGTCTTTTAATCTCCCTCTAGAAATAAATCCTGGTGTAATGATTGTGTCCTTGCTCAAAATCTATGCCGTGATTTCTGTTAAAAAAAAAGTCTTCACGTGAGGATAAAAAGCTTACAAATATGCACACATAGCTTCTTGAAAATATGCATGTCTGTCTTTAAGACATACCCTCAAAATCATTAAGGAAAGTAAACTCAAAATAAACTAAATTGAACTGTAAACAAATTGTTTACCAAATATGATATTAGGAAGTATGTTTTAAATGATAATTTAGTACTGCAACTGGGATTTGTGAATTGAGTTCATCTGAGTTTCTTTATCACTTAAAGATATAAATGTCATGTGACAACTCCAGCAATCTTTTCTGTCCAGAACACTTTAGAACAATTAACACAGTTTTAGAAAGAAATGGAATTATCTTTATTATCCCAAACATAGCTATTATTTTATGTAATAAAATAAACTATTATTGTGTAGCTCCTCTTTATATATTCTTAAGGAAATACAACAGAAGCAAATGCCTTTAATATTACCAGTTGCTAAATACGTCAAATTATCACTGGAATCTTTTACATTTAACTTGAATCCTGTAGAGCCAGAGAACAGAGCTCAACCCCACTCCCTCCCTTTTGATGAAAAGTCAACTCTGAAAAAAAACAATTCTTGGGACCGGCAGAAACTCATGAGTAAATATATCTTTCTGAAAACCCATGCGTTTCTTTGAAACACCAAGTAATATTACCATTATGTCAAGATAAACATAATTCATAATGTCAGAACAGCATAGTTGAAAGACTTCAAGATTCATTTAACATTCACATCTTTATTGTGTAGGACTCTCACTGCTCCTCCAACAGGACAAGCTCCACACTTGTCTGGAGATCTGTAGGTAGGTTTTTTTCAGGGGTTATTATAACCTGAGACATATTTTAAATCTCTCTCTTTTTCTCTCCCCTCCTCTCCTGCCAGTAGTGTGTGTGTGTGTGTGTGTGTGTGTGTGTGTGTGTATGTGTGTGTAATAAGCTGCTTTGATGCAATCTATATTTCTGTATGACTACTCTGCAGAACTGTGGGAAGGCTAGAGATGAAGCTGGGTAAGGAGCTCAGCAACACAGCACACATAAACAAGAGGCCACCTGGCTTCCTGCCAGGATACATGGCATTCAATTATTTTAGTCCTTTTTCATGAGAGTTTCTCTCTCAGCAGCTCCTCCTCCCCTCTCCGGACCATTGCTTTTCTACATTTGGTATACTTTGCCTGATTTAGAGGGCATGCATGTCCTCCAATCCCAAGGTTTACTCATAAGCCCAACACTCTCTCTACAATAAAAAAGTTCTAAAAGTAAATTTTGGGAGTTTTATCTTGACACACCCACTATTGCCATATAAACATTATATTTCATTTTATGAGTTAAGAAAAGAATTAGAATGGTCCACATGTTGTCTTCTCTACAGCTTTGATGAAAGTAGAACTATCTCTCATGTCTAAAATTCAAAGTACATTTGCATAGAGAAGAGAATCATTCAACACAGCTCTAATCTGTAAACTTTCATCTTTCTTTCCTTTTTTATTTTTTTCTTTTTAAGTGAAATGACTCAAGTTGCCCTTTCTGGTAATCACTCATCTCAACTACTAATTGGGTATTCACGAAGAAAAGTGTAAAATAATAATTTCAAAAGAAGTTTCAGATAGCTTTAGCTCAGGAATTTATTTAAGATATTTATCCCTTAAAGGGAAACCAAACAAAATGTCAAAAATACCCAAATCACATTTCTGTATGGGAGGCTGCCAGCTGCAGGAACAGTATTAGGTGTGATATCAGAAGGGAGCAATCATTTCCGTGTTTTTAAGCAGAGGAATGGCACCATGGGAATGCTTTAGTTTAACCAACACATCTTAATTACCAGAGGAGAAAACAGCCAAGGTCTCAGCCCAAATAGTCCTCTCAACCCTCTCCATCTCTTTGCCTTCTTCACATTTCACCTTCCACCTTAAAGTCCTCTGTAGGTGCTGAGACTACTACAAAGGCTATGAAACTTCTAGGGATCCCAGAAGTGTTGGAATCCTGAGATGTCCAGAATGCTTTCCAGCTTAAAAAATAAAAACAATGCCCCTCAATCTCCATTGTTACTCTACCCTCAAAATTCAAATGTGAAAAAAAGCAGATAAGAAAAAGGTTGTACAGAAACATATTTGACTTATAGGGTTAAGTAAAAAGAAAGGAAGAGAATCCTGACTTTAGATCAGAAGTTTTGAGGGTGCAATGTGCAGAACTGGGAAAGAGAAGTGGGGAGCTCGAAATGACAGGCTGGGGCTGGAGAGAAAAAAAAAATCCACCTAAGTTCATAATTATCTGGTTCTTCCTTCCAAGTTGATCATTTACTTCTTTGGGTGGTTAAAACCAGGGGGATATGGGATGCTGCAAAAACTAGAAGAAGCCAGTTTTAAAAATGAGTTGGTCCCATGCTATATATATACATACATATATATATATATATATATATATATATATATATATATATATATATA
>NW_021605377.1:13310464-13327038 GCF_004785775.1 Grammomys surdaster | reverse complement strand
ATATATATATATATATATATATATATATATATATATATATATATATAGAGAGAGAGAGAGAGAGAGAGAGAGAGAGAGAGTGCATTCATCAAAGTATTTGAGTCTATTTCAGTGTTATGGCCCAAAATATCAGGCCAACACAACCCAGGTGAAATGATCTCCCAGTGGAGTCCATTTCCTTGTGACTTCCAGAAACCGTCCAATTATTAATGTCTTAATTAATATTTTAAATTTAATATTAATGCTCTAGTGGTTAGGGTTGTGTCATTACTACAAACTCTATCTCAAGCCCTCAAAATCTATTTAATGCAACTCTTGGCAACCAAAGACCCAGCTTCTTGCCAAAACCTGCAGATTATGCATTCGTTATGGGAGTTTGCCATTAACTGTTGCCTTTATTATGGGCACATGCGGTTACATGTCACAAAACACAAAGGGGTTCCGTGTAATAGATTTGAATTTTCAGGAGGTTTTCCGGGATCTGAAGTGGGTGGATGACACCTTGGACCCCACCCCTTAAACCACTGGTCAAAAGTTGGGTAATGGGGTGGAAACAGCTTCCTAAGCAGCAGTTGGCCTGGACTACACTGAAGTTTCCCTCTAGTCGGACCTCTATTATACAAGTGCTGAAGAGCTTGTCTCATATGTCTTTGATTTAAAAGACACCGAATGTTTTTCAGGGAATTTGGGGCTCCTAAAACGCATATTTATAAACAAACTGACATAGCTCCGTGACATAGCTAAGTTTATAACTAGAAATTCTCTGCATAGTTTCTTCATCAGTAATAGGAGGGCTTGCCGCTGTGACTATTTGAAAGACCCATCGAACCCATCGAACGTTTGCTCTTTCCTCTTTCTCGCGTTTATTAGGGTAAAGCAGACTTGCAGAATACTGAGAGGTAAGATAGATTGAAAAGGTAGAGGTGAGATGGTGCAAAATAACCAAGCCAACAAGGAGTGAGTGGCTACCTTAGTCTACCTTCCACAAGGAACAATGTGATACAGGGTCCAGAAGAACACAGCATCTCTCTCTGGAAGCACACATTTCCTGGGCTTTACCTCAGCACTTTGAGGCCACCCCAGGGAAGGTGGAGAAAACTCTGCTTCGCACTGCGGAGAGTGCTTAGCTTGAAGCCCTGGGTCCCCTTCAGCTAGAGCACCGGACAGTCCCTGCTTTTCTATAACCCCCCAGCCCCCCAAACCTCCCACTCTTGGAGGTTTGTCAGTTCGCTGCTGGTGCTATTGCACTGCTCCGGAGAAAACAATGAAAAATATAATAGCTCCAATGAAAAGGTAGAACAGTGTCAATTGGTGGGAGCTCAGCAAGGGTCCCTTCTTGGGGGAACTGTGGTCGACCACCGCGGGGGTGAACACGGCTGCTGCTCCTGACACTTCTTCTCGGGTCCTGTCAGATGGAATCTTCATTTTCACTGCCAACCCCGACTTTGAGGCAGTGCTAAGAAGCAGTTCTGCTGTACACTGTGCCTGGAATCACGTTTGTTCTCAAGCTGAGGCCAGGTCGGGTGTCAAAGAGGATCTCACCTGTGGACCGAGGACGAAGAACAACGTGGAAATTTCCGAGCCCTAGTGGACAGACACCCGGCTGAATAGGGCTAGGCCACCCACAGCAGCAGGGATACTCGAAGTGTCTAAGGTTCTGGTGTAATTGGCAATGTAGTCTGGAGAAAAGCGCCAGCCGCTTTGTGGAAGGCCTCTGTGATGAGAAAGGAAAGTTCTGTCAGGATCGGTGAGCAGAGACTTCCCTCATCCTCAATTTGTAGGGGAGTTTCACCAAATTTGTAAGCTTGGCAAATGGCTTCTTGTGTGTGCCCAAGGCAAGGAACTCTTCCCCCCCCCCCCCCATCAGACGCCTCGGGCTCCACAGAAGCTGAAGCGGGGCACAAGGCCAAGCAGAATGGTTTTCATCTCTAAGGCACTGTTTTACCTTCCCTAGCATCCCCTTTAGATGGACCAAAGGTTTTGGGTCCGCAACCGCGAGTCCAACCCCACTCGGCGGAGCCACTAGCTTCCCTAACACCCTTTTCGAAGGCACCGCCCCAACTCTTGAAACCTGCACATAATACAACTTTTGTTAAAACATTCTGAAGGCATTCATCCCCTCAACACTACTTTGTGTGATGAGTCCTTCTGATCTCCACTAAGAAAGAGATTTCGGGGACACTTGTCTCTGTGAATTTTCAATAATAATAATAACAACAACAATAATAAATTTTATCCTAATGATCCGTGAACTAAAGGCAGAGGTGGTTATTGGTTGGTATTTGGTAAAATGAAATCTTTTCAAAGATTCTTCCTCAACCTTCTATTCCCGTTAGATGCCACTACAGCCACACTCCGCATCCGACAACAAACGCGAAGGCCAGGGCCTTGCAAAGGGCGAGCGCTGCGGCCGCCACGACGCCAGCCTTTTGGGTTAGAGGCAACCTCAGCCCCTTTACCTCCAGCAAGCCGCCGCTGTATCCGGCTTCTTGGGCTCAGATTAATGTGGATCTTCCACGTAAACGATTTACGCACGAAATAAAAGCTCTTTAGAGCAATACTTCCTTTCAAGTTCTTAAGATGCCTCTAAATCTTCTGGGAGTGAGTGGCTGGGGTGGGGGCGGGGTGGACAGCGGGTGTTGGGGAGTGGGGGGTGGAGGGGGCAAGGCCCGGCAGACCTCTGGGAGTGGAGGGTTAACCACTCTGCGTTCTCACCAGGCTCCTCTGCAGTGCCAGTCCACTGTTGAGGCGACTACGATTCTGGGTGTCCTTGTCTCTCCTGGCATTTGTCTGAAATGGAACTGTCTGTCTGAACTAGGCCGGGACGCGCCCTACCCTGGGTAAGGAGGGAAGGTGGGGGTGGTGTGGGGGAGGAGGGGGCCCTGGGGTGGAGTTAGTCCCTGCCTATTTTCATATTCATTAGGACTGGGAGGTTGCCGGAGGAGCCCAACTGAGTTTCAAGATATAAAAGCAACTTCGGGTGCCCCTTCGGCAGCCGGGACGTATTAAGAGTCTAGGAGCTGGGTAGCTCCTGGAGTCTCGGGGCTCGCTTCCCCTTCCCTCCTCTCTGACCCTCCCTCCTCCCGCCCACTGCTCCCTCCTCCCTCCGCGCCCTCCAGCTCTGCGCGCCCCGGAGAGCTCGCGGACAGCCTTCCAGGATTATGGAGTTTCTGAGCGAGAAGTTTGCCCTTAAGAGCCCGCCAAGTAAAAATAGTGACTTTTACATGGGCACAGGAGGCGCGTTGGAGCACGTTATGGAGACGCTGGACAATGAGTCCTTTTACGGCAAAGCGACGGCTGGCAAATGCGTGCAGGCCTTCGGGCCGCTGCCGCGAGCTGAGCATCACGTGCGTCTGGACAGGACCTCGCCCTGTCAGGACAGCAGCGGTAAGTCACCAGGACCCCAGCTGGGCTCCAACCCCCAACCCCATCCTTATCTCTACTCCCCAGCGGCCTGGCCGGGGCTCCAAATTGAGCCCCTGCCACAGTCGTCCTTCCCCGAAGTGACGTGCGGTGCGGGTCGGAATAAAGAAATGTGGGAAAAGAAATTCAGATTGCTGGGGACCCGGCGCCGCGAACTTTGGTACTCCGGCAACTAGCTTGGGTCCAGAACTAAATCCTGCCTGATTCTATATCGCTTTTGTATAGAATTCACAACTGGACATGAAGGCTCTGACCAGGACCCCGGTGTAGGTTAACAGGGCTCTAAATAGGTCATAATTGAGTTAAAATACCGCGCCTCTGCTGTGAACCCGCCGGGATGCCGGGGCGCGAGGATGTGAAATCCATCACTAGATGTCACAGTGGTCAGGAAAACCAAAATCTTGGATCTCTTTTATGTGTGAGTGAGTATATGGGAAGCTACGAAACTGTTTTTATTGTCCCAGGAGTGACGACATTTTTATTGTAAAGATGGTGTATTTCTGTTGCTATATATTAGCTCGTATGAACTTAAAGTTCCTGCCGATTTTCTTTCTTTCTATATTGCGTTTGTAATGAGCAAATATCCGTTCTGGTCAAACATATAGTCACTTTAGCTTTGGGCAAAGCATTCCGGATTAAAAAAAAAAAAATCACTCACTTGCGGATTCTGCATTGTCTGTTTTTCTTCCTCCACATAAAATGTCACCTAACGAGCCTTTCGGAATGCTTCTGGTCAGAATCTTCAACTTTGAATGCCAGACTATCTCCAAGTCAAAATGTTATCAAAACAAACCATCTATCTTTTTCTATCTCGTAACCCAGTGCAAACCCTATCATTTCACATCCCGACAGTTAAAACAGGTTTATGATTCCAAGAGGACTTTTCCTTATCGTAGTGTATACTCCACCCTTAAGCTGTAAGGAGCCGGTCGCTTTAAAACAACAAACGAATTAAGTGTGAAATATTTACAACAAGCCACCGCCCCCTATTTTAATGGAGGTTCAAAAATCTGGCAAGCTCCGTAGCTCATTCGCTAAATCCTCTGTATACAGATTTTAAATGAATCTCACATTCTACTCGTTTTATTCAGTGCGGAGGCTGACTTTTGACTCGTACCTTTAGAACAAAAATAAATGCACATAACAAAATAAGCGTTTTTAGTCAATCGTTTGCTTGGCTAGATTGGAGCAACCAATATTACATACAAGAACTTTTTGGCTTCTTGGATACATGTCGGCGGTCGCAAGTGTTTTCGGCACTCTTGGATACGTGCCTGAAGTTATTGGAACTGACAGAATTTTTACAAATGATTTTGTAGTGGCCTGCATTGATTGCTAGATTAAACCCCACCGTGTTTTACATTGTCGGGAAAAAGGAAACAGGAGAAATGCTGGGTGATTGGTTTGGAGCGCTTCATTAACTTTTAAATGTTCATCTCACTGTTCTTGGAAGAATTTTAACAGGGGAATATGGAATAGAATGAGCATCGATGGTTACCGGCTAAGTTGGAGAAAAAGCCGGTCTTTCTTCAGACCTGCCCCCAGCGTCTTTGCGGCTTCCCCTCCCCCCTCTAATTGCCGCAGTTCCCGGTTTTAACTCTTGTCAGGGAAGACAAAACCTTATTGTTCATCAGTCATAGCCTTCTTCACATTTAATCTTACGGCACATCTTCCTTTGTATGAAATCGATGTGCAGTGTAAGTTATGTAGACAATAAAGTTCAATGTATTCGTGGAATACATTAAAAGTTCTCCAAACGCATAAAAGGAAATCCCACTCCCCCAGGACACCCCCACCCTCTTTTAAAGAAGCAAATAAAGCTAGTGCGGATTAATCCTTGGAAATCACTGTTCTGGTAGGGTAGATTTTGTTTTTCTTACAGAACAACAACGGCAACATAAATGAAGCCCAAACTGCCCAGTTTCCTTATGTTCATTCTATCCGTCTGTAAATTTTTAAGATGCAATACGTTTCGTGTCTTATTGCAAGCTTAAAAACTCCGATCTCAAGTTAATTATTAAAAATCCAATAACTCTTGACAGAGTACAAGATGCCGTTTTAAATTTTATCCTATTTTTGTATTTTCATTTCTGAGCATTCCTAGAGTAAACAATAATTTTCTTTTTGTCCTAACTATACACTCGTTAAACGAAAGTATAAAGTATTCAAGGAAAGTGAGGTGTTTGTAATGTAAAGAAGTGTATTTAAATCTTATACCTTTCTATTAAAAGATACTTTCAGAACTTGATAAGAATTTTAAAAATTAGTATATCTCTTTTTGAAGAAAATTTAAATTCAGACATGAGTAACTCATTGAACTAGAATGTGTAAAATGTAGAGGGAATCGTATCTCACTGCAATGACTCTCTGCTCAGCTTCCTGTTGTAAGAGGATGGAGATTTAATATTGGGAGAGAGATAATATTTAAAGTTGAAATAAATTTTTTTCCTGAAAACTAGGAGTTGTTTAATTTTGTCATATGTAAAAAAAGTATATGCTATAAGTTTTGTACATCCATATTAAAAAAAAAAGTCAGGGTTGTTTAGTTTTTTTTAAGTCTGGAGCAAATTTTCACTTGCCTATTTTAATTTGATGCATAAATGTACATTAGTCATATAAAATAGATCTGTGGACGTTGGCAGGTCATGAGTCCATGTACACATTTAGAATTCTTTTTAAACCCGATCCACAGTGAATTAATAATGAATTGCATATCATGTGATGATAGAATTAATACTGACAAAATAAATTATTAGCCGCTCTATTTCCTGATGCTCTAAATTATTTCACACTAATTACTTCATCAAAGTGTGTTTCACCATCCTGAGAATTGCTGTTCTCCTCCCTGGGTACAGTGAACTATGGGATCACCAAAGTAGAAGGACAGCCCCTCCACACCGAGCTGAATCGAGCAATGGACAGCTGCAACAATCTCAGGATGTCTCCTGTGAAAGGGATGCCAGAGAAGAGCGAACTGGATGAACTCGGGGACAAATGTGACAGCAATGTATCCAGCAGCAAAAAGAGGAGACACCGAACTACCTTCACCAGTTTGCAGCTGGAGGAACTGGAGAAGGTCTTCCAAAAAACCCATTACCCGGATGTATATGTTAGAGAACAACTTGCACTGAGAACAGAACTCACTGAGGCCAGAGTCCAGGTAGGCACCAAAAGACAAGGGCCTTTCTGGGAGGGATAGTGTTAGAATAACTGAATACTTGTATATTGTCATAAAGGAAGAAGCATTATCAGCTAAGACTTGTACCAAAGTAACGCATGAGCAAATTGGCCAATTAAAATTTCTCTATACTTGCAAAAGTTTTGACCACTCATGAAGTATAGGGACAGGAGATATTTCACAAGGTTAATAATGAAGTAATTAAAAAGAACAAAATTAGCATACCTCTGATTTAAAAAAAAGCCTTGAACTTATCTTTCCTTAATAAATAAATATATTTAATTTACCTTTTGTTTGATTTTCAACTATTGGGATTTTATTTTTTAGATTATATACCAGTTATTTGCAAATTATTTATATACAATCTCATAGATCTATAGTTTTATCTCAGTTGGAATTATTACAATGGAAAATAAAATAAGAACATAAACTATTAATAGTTAACATATATAATGTATATATAAATATATCATAAGTTATTTTTACTAATAAAATTGAAGATACATAAAATGGCTCATTTAGAGTTTTTTAGGCACAACCACTTCAGCATATATGCTAAATTTAATTTTAAAGATCTAGGTAATTATATATAAATGTAGTTCAGCATAAATAGTAATAATGCAGTTTAAGTATTAAGTAATTGTGTATGCCCTTGACTATATTTATAAATTGTTTAGTCAAATAATTAAACCAAAGGTTCAATGAATCTAATTTCTTAAAAAAAAACTAAAAAGAAAAAGATTTATAGATAAAATACTGCATTCATTCTCAGCAGTATTTTATTGTGCCTAGAGCTGATATTTTAAAATTACACTTTATTAGTTGTCAAGTAAAAAGTACAAATTTGAAAGGCAGTAATAAATCAAAAGAAAGGAGTTTTTTCATTTACTTTTATCGCTTTGCTTTAAGTTGGAAATTGTTGAATTCCCTATTTCATACACTACTATGATAGAAAGATGAATAAATTGTGTTTTCTTTCCTTTTGTTAATAATTAGTTTGGATGTACTGCCCATTTGTCATTACTGACCACACATGGTGATTTGGGATGACAGGCAGCAGCTTATGCTTGACTTTCTTGAAGCAAATGGAAATTCTATCACAGTTCAGCAAAATAATACGTAGGAAGTTCGCACTAAGGAAGAAGACTAGAATCGCCTAGTATTAACACCAGGCCTGCATGTGTTTTTTGTCCCATGTCTATTATTTAAATTAGTTATACTTGTAACCATAGAAAAATATGTTTACATGCAGACGGATCAGCTGTTCCTTCCATGTTTCCCCTTCAGTGAAGATTAATATCTGTTCAAGGACACGTAGAGAAACCAACCTGACCCATGTTAATGCAGGTTGTTCTCTTTCATGCATTTTACAGGAGGGCAGAAATCCACACTCATTTTAAAAAGACATAACTTCCAGAATACTTTTTGTGCCTCTCTGTGTAGATTGTAGGAAAATGTGTGTTCTGATGTTGTTGGCTCCATCCCTGGAAGCTGGGTTCAATATTTCATACAAGCAATATAACTTGAGAACGATACTTAACAGGTAGTTTCTTAACGTCTTGCTTTAATTTCAGAAAACTTTTCAAAGAGTAACGTTAAAATTGCTACATATGCGTAGGCCTTGAGCTGTATATTAATAATCAGCAAAAGTTGGGATGAGATAAAATATACAAAATTAGGATTTACTATTTAAAATATATTCACAAGTTTCAAGTAAAGTTTAATGAAAAGATTTCTGCAATTTATATTTGTCTGTACTTGAATTCCAATCTTAATATAATTGTGTAAAGAGAAATGAGCAATTTCTGAATACTTCCCAGGTGGTGCTTACTCAAAAATATTAAAGCTTCCATATTAAATATAATTTTCTCTTTCTCTTTTTAAATCATGAAGGAAAGCTTAATGATTTGGGTAGAGGGATATTGATTCAGTCATTCGTGACACTTGGCACCATCTGCTCACTTATTTTACTATTAATAAGTGATTTTTAACTGTATGTAGTAAATATAGTAATGTGTTTTAAACCACAGTTTAACTTCAAGCAGAAGTTTAGCTGTCAAGTCTAATAACAGATAATTTTATAATCTTAATTTGCTATGTCTAAGGAATCAAGGAATTTTACCTGCCAGCGATTTTAGATAACATACCACTTTTTTATTTTTAGAAGGATTATTTAAGTTTAAATATGTCTCAGAAGAGTCCTCAGCTTTTCACACCCTTTAACGATAATTTGTGGATAGACAAAGATGATAATTGTGTCGAGAAACAAAGATGATAATTGTGTTGTGAATTGGATGAAAGAGAGCATGGTACCATATTGTCTCTCTAACTCACTGCATCCATCTAGAGGATGAATAACAATGACAACAGGATGATCATATTTACAAATGTACACATTTTTATTTCCCACAAATAAATACACAGATATATATGAACACACACGAATTGTCTGAAGGCCGGGTTCTTTCTATTAAGTTATGTTGCCTCACAGATGTACCATCAGAATTCAAGAGAAAGCAAAACACGTGGATCCAGTTTGGATGTATAGAAATTTGGTTTTTCTTTTCTTTTTTTTTTTTTACTTTGTTAACTGTCATTCGCTTGATTTTCCTTTCTGACTTGAAAATTTGAATGTCAAGTTTGTTTGATGAAATGTTCTTCTGCTAAAATTATGTTCTTTGGAAAAAAAAATATACCAGGTTTGGTTTCAAAATCGAAGGGCCAAGTGGAGAAAAAGAGAACGTTACGGCCAAATACAGCAAGCTAAAAGCCATTTTGCTGCCACGTACGACATATCAGTTTTACCAAGGACTGACAGCTATCCACAGGTATGGTCCATGACACAGAATGCTCACATGGGGACAGTGGGTGTGGCTTGATTCAGAGGGTGAGCTTAGGGTTTATTAGACCCACTACAATAGTAAGGAGTGAAAATCTAGAATTCAGAAAACTTTTTCCATATTTAACAAATTTTTGATTTACTAAATGATTTATTTATTTTTACTATTTTTCTTTAAGAGCCAGTTACTGATAAATATTTCGTGGTCTGGGTCTTTTGGGCCTGCAAAAAAGAAAAAGAAAGGGAAAAGGGGAAAAAAGAATTAGCATTTAATGATATGCCTTAATTTCACTATGAACTTTAAGTATTCAGGCTAATTTGCTTCATTAATTTAAAACAGTATGTTGCCTGTCATAAAATTTGTGACCATAATTTTGTGCAACATGCAAGCTACTGATGTTAAATGTGACCTTTAAATGCTCAACTCTGCTTCCAAACTTTATTCTTTTGCCAACCTTTTTTTTCCACATTTGATATCACTCATTCTTTCAAGAGCATATTTAGTATTTTATGATCTTACAAGACAATTTTAAAAATTAAGGTAAGAAATATTTTTCATCTTTAAGAGTATTGATATTTCATTTTCTCATTGTGTTCTTTGTGATCAATAAATGTTTTCTTCATTTTTCACATTTTGTGATACTTAGGCGTGAGTTTTATCATCTTACAAATCTGTCCTATTGTATTTTCTTGGTATGGAGTAATGGTGTTAGAACTGCATTGTTGATGCTTGATAAGGGACATGGGACTCGTCTGGAGCAAGCTATGCATTGTTTTGTTCCTTGTTACTTACTGATACATGTTTTATAAGATGTTGCCATAGAAAGCTCAGGTGAAGTGTATCCTGGATAAATACCTTGATGGTTCTGTAGCAAGATCAGCTTGGCTCTAAATGTGAGAAGAGCCATTCGGTTCAAATGTAAATTCAGCACTTGAATGATGTTCCTTCCTAGTATTATTTTGTCTTTGAAAACCCTTTTAAAAACGATTTGAGGAACTTCTTGCTTTCATATAATTACTTAAAATTGTTGTGCAATTTTATATATTAAAAAGGATTGCTGGACAGTACCAACTTCAGGTACCTCCTCTTAAAACTTAGAATAAAACAAGCCTAGTTATGTTAAGGAATTGGCCATGAACGCATGAATGTTGTCTTACAGGGCAAGCAATAAGCAACTGCTATGGCTCAGGCTTTTCCCTAGAAGGTTTCAATAGGTCGGTAATTTGGAAATGATTTGAGTCATTGCCACATGCGTCCAATAATATATCTCGGGTACTATAAAATTTATCTTCAAAGCAGTTACCTTATTTCTACCTGGTTCAAAGCATGGCTGTCTTCTGCCTACTTATGGTCACAGAGCTAGTGAAATTTCATTCACCTCATATTTTTTGGGTCACTTAGTTGAATTCAAAACAAAATGTTATGAATATGTTTTTCTTCTCAGTTGACAGCGTCATCGAAGAGAAAATTTCATACCTTACAGATTTTGTTACTACACGACGCTTATGTATTGTCCAGAGTTATACAATAACTTATTTAAACAAAATGAAAACCTTATGTAATGGGGGTTAATTTTCTCCATTTCTCACATTAAGGAAGTGAGGCACAGAAGTAGGAGGTATACATTTACTCTAATGAAACCCACATTTGACCAGTGTTACTTTTGCCTCAATTTCACAAGTTCCTTTTGAAAACATTATTTAAATATCCATTAAAATTTCAGACATGAATATTTTACTCACATCACTTCACCCTGCCTTCTCCTCTAATTCCTCCCAAGTCTCCCACTCACTTTCAAATTCACAATGTATTCTTCTTCAGTTATTGTTGCATTTACACACACACACATACACACACACACAACTCTGTTGAGACCATTTTGTTTTGCTTCTGTTTATAGTAGTTAAAGACTGTCCCTTAGACTGTCCCTTACCCATACAATAGTCTTTTCAAGTTTTACTAGTTGTATTATCAGAAACATAATTATAAAAAGGCCTCTACAGGGTGCTCTGATATTAGCATCTACAGTTTACTTCAGGAGTTCAGGGAATGTACCTCAAGCCTGTAAAATAGTGAACGAGTGAGATTATGTTTATATCCTTTTGAAGCTACTAACTGCAGACTTTAGAAGAGAAAGAAGCCAAATTGTGAACTGTTTTCTAGTAGAATTTAGGCAGTTGTACTTAGTAAGTTTCCTGCATCATTCTTGACTGAAATCACTCATTTTGAATATAGCACTTGGATCCCGGGTTCTACTTTCTATTTTATGTTCCTGGCTGTTGGTTACCTTATTTTTGGCTCCTCTTCCTTATTTTCTGTTTTATAGAGCATTTTGAATAGGGTCTGGCACCAATTAGGATCTTTTTGTGGGCCTACAACACTGATGAGCATCCCCCCCACTAGCAACATTCTGGCATTGACTTGCTTCATCTCAAAGCTTTGGGCGTCAGTTAACACAATATGGTAGCCTCACAGCTAAGACAGGAAGAGAACATGGTACGTCTAGGAGGACATTCGGGAGTTATTTTTTTTTTCACTTCCATAAAGTATGGGAATTTTACACTTTCTTTTAAATCCCAACGTGCTTGAATATTTGAATACATTGGCTATACTAAAGCATGGGAATACAGAGTAACAGTGCTGAATTTATCTTGACAGTCAAATTGATAAATGCCTATAAAATGAACAGTGTAACAAAGTTTCATACTATCCTGTATTAGTGATTTTTTTCAATTTTGTTCTGGTCGGGAATTCTGAAATCAAGCAAATGTCACACTAAAGCCTGGCAAAAGCCAGGGAAGGATTCTCCTTCCACTTAAAAGTATAGAGTAGACTGTTTTTAGTTTCTTTGAAAAAAAAATTATGTCAAGATTAGGTCCTCCAAGCTTCAGCCTAAAGGAAATGTTTTCTATCATGCAGCCTGAAAATAGAAACACAATGGAAGAAATGGGCACCGAAATAGCATCCTACAACTCAGCGCAATAAGACATTGAATTTGGTACTGTTACTAATTACAGCGGGAAGAAAAGTATTAACTACAGAAATGTTGGAAACTGGAACATGTTGGAGGCAGGGCAGAAATAAAGAATTAAAAATTTGGCAGGGAAGCAAAAACATGCACAGAAATACGAGAAAAACAGAAAAAAGTTTTAAAAATACAGTTTTTGAAGTATGGAAAATCACTGTACTTAGCAGAGAGATGTCTATAGTGGACACAAACAGTAATTAATGCTGGGAACATGCTTTAAATGTGTGTTTCATCTGGCTTTCATGATTTTGCAGTAGTAACTTCACTCTAGAAATATCAGTAAGTGTGAACAACTAAGGTATTATTTAAAACCTATTTCTTCCTTATTGCCACATATCCACTTGGGTTCACATTCTGAGCTTAGGCATCAAGGGCTATTTTTACAATATCGTCTTTGAAATGTACTCAATGAAATGCTCAATTTTGACATTAAAATGTGACTTTCTGTTTTGGAAATCAAAAATTCTACCATTTTAAAAATTTTCTGAAGAATAATGTAAAATATTTCAAAAGTGTTGAAACTCTTTAGAATGTGATAAGATATATCTTTGAAAATTTTTTGAATGTCTTTTGTTGCTAATGAACAAGATGTGTTGAATAGTCTCTAGAGCTATATATGATAAGGTCATTTTTTTTTTTTATGTGCTGAAGACAGTTTAAACTAAGCATGTGGTTTGTACCTATAATCCCAGCTCTCAGCAATATATTGAAGCCAAATGAACAAGAGTTCAAAGTCATTTAGCCTATGAGTTTTAGGGCAAGCTGGAATTCAAGAAACACTACTCAACCACACAAGCAACCAGACAATGAACCAACCAGTCAAACAAACAACCCAGCCAAACAACCAGTCAACAAACCAACCAACCAACTAACCACTCCATATATATTAAAGCCAGGCATGATGGTACACACCTCTAGTCCAACATTCAGGAAGCAGAGATAATTGGATTTCTGTGGGAGAACTGACTTAGTAAGAGCATGAGATTGATTTCCAGACACCAGGTCTGAGGACCAGTCATTTGGGCACCTGTGCACACACACACACACACACACACACACACACACACTCATATAGTTAAAAAACAAAACAAATCTTTTCTCTTAAAAGTCCATTGCTTTGGCCTACCATATCAGGTCCCACTGATATGGCAACGTTGTGATCCAGCTAAATTATTTGATGCTCAGGACATGACTGTTTTAATACATTCTCATTGCTCGCATGAAAGCTGTTTGTCTATGAGAATCCCATTCCCGACCCATGTAATATTTGGTCTTTGACCTTAAGTCCTCCCTCTATCAGAGCCCTCTCAGAGTCAGTGAAGTGTGTGGTACTTAAGGTCTCTGTACTATTTTGCAATGTAGTCTTTAAAAAATACGATCCATTTTTAAATCACCTCTCTATCGCTGTGACAGTAAACAAATTATTAAATAGTAAACAGATGTAAATGATGAGTACTGATTTACTTCAGTAATTTTTCACTATTAAACGGAAAATAAATATGAGTAAAGGAGATGGAACCCTTTCAGTTTAAGCTACTGACCCCTCCTCAGTTTCCTACTTTAATAGACTGGATTTTCAGACCCCATTTCATCATATTGATTTTTCAATGGTCTTTACATTTTATCAACAAATACACGTTTTCTGCTGCTTTAGGCATGAAGGTTATATGGGTGATATAGACAAAATCCTCTGCTCTGTCGGTTGATTACAAGCTAGGTAATGTTTATTTTAAGTTACACACACACCTCTGCACAGAAACAAGACCTGAGTAACTAGAGACTTAAATGGCTTTAGGCATGGATTTAAAAAGTAAGCACGAACCTATCAACATTAGATACTCATTTATTCATAATTAAGAAAAGTAAAGTATTTAAAAACAATATTTGAAGGAAGTATTTTCTGTTCAGGTGTGAACATTTTCTGCCAACCTTTATTCCTCCAGGGATTGCTGTTTTCGCACAGTCAGGCTCCATTTGGATCACAGGGACATTCACTGTGTTATGTACTAGCCAGGTGCTTTTGATAAATTCACTGACTTCCTCTTGAGTCTTTATTTGCAAGCTTAGAAGTATTTCTGAGGCTAATGCAGGAAATATTGGACAATTGATGATGATTTTTTCTTTATTCGGAGGGTTAAACTGATTTCTGAATATAAAAACCCTTGCTTACTTGGTGTCTTTGGAGCTTAGTCCTGGGACGTGAGAAAATCTTGGGTTAATATATGGTTCGCATTCAAACCCTGACTTTACTGCTTAATCACTTTCAGATTTTTGGCAAGTGAATTAACTTCTAGGAACATCTCTCCATACTTAGGATATGAGAATAAAAGTTCCGATGACATTTTTGAGTGCTGAATAAAATAGTTTATGCAAAGTCCTCAGGACAGGGCCTTGCACACAACCAGCTCTCTGTAAGTGGCTGTGATCCTTATAGCCATTAGTTACCAATATTTACTTTTTCAAGTACATCCTCACTCTTTTAAAATTGTAGCATTTAATCTCATCCAGGGAGAGTAAAATTACTAATTAAGGGCTTGAGGGAAAAAAAATCACATTCCCTTAACTACACTTTCCAGGTTAAACTAGGACAACCAAATAACTGTAACTTTAGAAGTTCGGGTGCATAAGATTGAAGTCACCATGATCCCCTTCTCATGAAGAAAATGTTTTCACAAAAGGTTTCAGTAAAAGGTTTCAAGTATTTGTTTCGTCTTATTTGTACCACCAAAAATATGAATGAGTTCTGTGTACTTTGGTGAGAGAGATGTCACTAAGTTTGTTTTACCAAATGCACGTGTAATCACCGTATCACTTATTGTACTCCTTTTCAGAATTTTTGAAGTAGGCGAACCAATATATTTTAAAGTAATTAATCACAAAATTATATTTGGCATATGAGGTAATGAAAAATAACAAAATATGATATGGCCAATGAATGTTCTCACTTTATAAAATATGGTATGGTCAGTCATGAAATGTTACAGGAAGAACAGAAACCATAGTGTCATAAGGTCAAAAAGTTATATGGAGAGTACTGATTTGCAAATATCTTAAATGTGGATTCATGTCCTTTCTTCAATGCTTAAAATAAGTAGGTGTGCATTTTTATAATATTGGGTTTATTTTTTCATAACTCTTTTATACCTTAAAAAGAAAAAATCAGTTGATTGAATATATTACAAGAATACATAAGAAAAACATGAAAGGACATATTAGTATATATGTTACCATAAACATATTAGCATATAGGTAACAAATATATATTCAAAGATCACATATATATATATATATATGTATATATATATATATATATTCTTAAAAGAATAGAGAAGAGTCCTATAGGAAATAAAGCTTTGTTTGTCTACCAGAAAAGATGAATTAAAACCTGAATTTTATTTTCATACTATGAGAATTTTGTTTAGTTTTCTTATTTAAAGTTTTACCTGTATCATATTAATTTAATTAGTGTATCTGCTTTTGGCATGGTGTCTCATATTGCCCTTGTGGGTCTAATGCTATTTTTATTCCCCATGTTATTATAGATTTCTCTCTTTTTTTTAATTTTGTTTTGTTTTGTTTTTTTTGAGACAGGGTTTCTCTGTATACCCCTGGATGTCCTGGAACTCACTCTATAGACTAAGCTGGCCTCTAACTCAGAAATCCGCCTGCTTCTGCCTCCCAAGTGCTTGGATTAAAGGTGTGCGCCACCACTGCCCAGCTTGTTATTATAAATTTCTAAAAACAAAATCAAGTTATTTCAAAAATATCACAAAATATCACGTGTGTGTGTGTATGTGTGTGTGTATGTGTGTGTGTAAAAGCATAAAAATAAGTAAAGAAATAGAGGCCATCATGTATTTGAGAGAAATCAAGGACTGGCTGAAGGAAGGAAAGGGAAGAGGGAAAATGACGATTTTTTAAAATCTCAACAAATAATTAAAAATAATAAAATAAAATTCAGCTCAAAAATAAATAAAATTACAAGATATGGTGGGCCATGCTATTAATACAAGCACTCATGATGCAGAGGCAGAAGCAGAGAGGCGGAGAGGCAGAGGAGAGGCAGAGGAGAGGCAGAGGAGAGGCAGAGGAGAGGCAGAGAGGC
>NW_021605377.1:13297747-13310364 GCF_004785775.1 Grammomys surdaster | reverse complement strand
AGGCAGAGAGAGAGAGAGAGAGAGAGAGAGAGAGAGAGAGAGAGAGAGAGAGAGAGAGAGAGAGAGGCAGAGAGGCAGAGAAGCAGAGAGAGGCAGAGAGAGGCAGAGACAGGAACATCTTTGTGAATTGGCCAACTTCAGTATACATAAAAATTTCCAGGCCAGCCAAGGCTGAAAAGCAAACAAAACATAACAACACAAAGCAACAACAACAACAAAACAAGAATAAAACTAATAACTGCTCAGATTTGAATGAATACATCCAAGGCTACCGTATGACTTCAAAGGGGAGTAGATATGATTAAAAGTATTCTATGAAAATTGAAGCATTTGTTTTATATTATAGATTTTATGCATAAGATAGACTTTATGAACCAATGAACATTTTAGCTTTTTTTTCTGGGTTATTGGGAATTTAATAAAAAAATTGTTAACGAAAACAAATCAAGTAGTGTTGGATCAAACTGTCATGCACACTTTGAAATCTATGAAGAAACAGTGCGAGAAATGTCTGGAAAATGTACTATGTGAACATGATTGCTTCGTAAAAATTAAATAGCAAAGATTAAATTCACACACACACACAACACACACACTTCTCTTTTGATGCTTTCAATATCTTGAAACAATGAGTTTAGTTTCTGCTTAGAAAGAATAAAGCTAAGCAACTGTCTTCATAACTCCACATACATGAGATAAGTGTGAGGTTTTCTATTTGATTTGGAAAACATTAAACAGAGTGTTGTAGCCGAGCGGAGCTTCCAATCTTCCTCATGAGAGACATATGGCTAAGTTCCTGAACAGTGTTTTGAACACATTCCTAGAACCTCTAAAAATGTTAGAAAGCCTCTTTTACACCTTATAGAAAACATACACGTGGGAATTTAATAGTTGTACATGTGAATATTATGCACTTTAGAGATTCCCCAAAACAATTCAAGTAAACATTTGATACAGGTTATTGCTATGCAATATGTCTGTGCAATTGTCCAAAAGCAAAGTTGCCCCATTTAGAAGTAAAATCTTTTGTTTCTTCCAAAATTAATAGAAACATACAGCATTTTTATCAATGAGTAGGAAGATGAGGGATTCTTTGGCTTGCCATTGACCAAGAAGCAATGCACAATTTTAGTGAATGCAACTTGTGGATTAGTATACACTTTAATAGAGGTGTCATATGCCTAGATAAGAAGAGGGCTTGCCAGGACTGCAGGAGATTTAGCTGTTTTATCACATACTGTCTTCAAGCATTAATCTACTAAAAAAAAAAAAAAAAAGGTGATTTCCAGTAATGATGGCAGTTGCACGGATCCTAGTGTGGTTCAATCACACCCATTTTAAAATAAACCCACTGTAGACGCTGCATGTTGATTAAAGTGAATAGAGTGACTGACAGTTCAAGTAGGTCTGTAGGAACACAATCGATGAGACAGTCTAACATCATCCCATTTGAGGAGTGGTTGAAAGAACTCGAGATGATAAAGTGAAGGAGAAGAAAAAAAAAGACAGACAGAAATTTTGTCACAGTTGCCAAATGACAGGTTAGGCTTTTCATATGTAAGAAAATAGTACTTAGTCTGTGTCATTTTATGGAATATAATTGGAAGAATGGAATTATTTTTTAAAAGTAGAGCTTATGAACATGGGAAAGGAATAAAATTGAAGCTGACAAGAGTATAGTTACATGTAGAAGTGGACTCCAGATGTGTTTCTTCATTCCAGTTGATTTTTAAAATAGCACTGTATAATATTACTATCATTTTGCTATAGATCACATGAGCTGATACCATACACTTAAAGAGTAAATACCTTTAAAACACATCTGTGATGCAAAATACATTTAGATGACAATCATCCATGCATTTAAATATAGATAACAAGACAGAGGAATATGAATATGATTTTTGCTATGATTATACTTGTGAATTAGAATTCAAAGCATAAACACAATTAAATATATTAATTCAGTTTCCATTTAAAAAATCATATCTGAAGAAATAGATCTATTTAAATATCACATTCTTTGTAACTCTACAATCATTCAATATAATTTATGGGATTCTATTATTTATTTTTGTAGAGCAGGATATGGAAAATAATTGCAATCAATAATCACTCAATATTCCATCAGATGGTATAGCCTATGAACTACAAGTTTGGGAGTATGCACACATAAATAAGAAATTAAAACATAAAGTTATCACTTTTTTTTTTACAATTTCTTTAGATTTCTTTGGGTTAGATTTGACCTTACTGATTATTCTACCTTTGGAAAAAGTTTTTAGGTCTCTGTTTTTGTTTTTTGATTTTTCGAGACAGGATTTCTCTGTGTAGCCCTGTCTGTCCTGGAACTCACTCTGTAGACCAGGCTGGCCTCGAACTCAGAAATCCACCTGTCTCTGCCTCCCAAGTGCTGGGGTTAAAGGCATACGCCACCACTGCCTGCCAGGTCTCTGTTTTATAGACTTACTTTCTACAAAGGACAGATAGTAAAACATCCATGTATTTGTGTGTTAAAATAAGTGTTCATAGTTTATGCCACAGAAGACAATTCACAGACACCCCTTAGATGTCATATTCTAGATACTGGCCATTCTTATTAAATATATAAATGCTTAAAGGGAATATTTTAGAGAAAATAAAATCACATTTTCTTGGGATAGATAACATAATTTTCACCTGCAGTTGTGCTGTAGAAACCTATTAGATCCCTGAAGTTATTTATATTTATATTTAAAAAAGTCATATTTGGGACAGGACTAAAAAGGGATAGACAGTATAGGAGAACATATTAAGAGAAGTTTTTGAGAGTTCTTTATGCAGGGGAGGAATTTGTGAATTCTTCAAAATATTTGTATATCCAAACTAAAATATTGCTATGAGCAATTTCCTTTATCAATTTGATCTGCTCAGAAAATGTATCTTATGTATCAGAAACCTTTTAAGTCTATCACAAATGACATATTGATAAGCTTGATCAGATCCAGGTAAATTTATGCTAAAACAAAACCATTTACCACTTAGTTTTTCACTATAATAGATTTCAGATTTCATTTTTAGATAAACAAGTGGGTAAGTGCTAATTCTTTTCAGCATAAATATTTTCTTAGTTTAACTTCATTTTAAATATTTTCTTAATTTAACTTTATGGATCATTTCTTTGCCCATAAACTCTTTTATTTAGCTGTGTTACCTGGCTGGAAACATATTTGTATTCATGTGCAATATAATAGATGACTATAATAAATTTTAATGACATTATAAATTAGGAAATACCTTAAGAAGTGAAGCAAGTAAACATTCCTTATCATTATTAACTTTTAAATAAGCAACAAGTTTACCTTCCTTTTTTGACATGTTACTGTGTCTTTTGAGATGTTTTACGATGTTTGACTGAATGTTGAGAAAAGTATCCAGATTACACTGGAAGAGCTAGTTCGATGGAGTAATGACATTAACAGCCCTCTTGTTGGTTTGAGATATACAGCCCAGCAATCATTTTGGTTGATGTAAAATGTGTGTAGAGGAGTAAGTCAAAAGTAAAACAGAACAGCCAACAGTGATTTAAGAATTAATTAAGCATGCAAATAATTATATACATCTAGATGTTGGTATACTGGTCCAATCTGTGAAATTATTTTCAAAGTTACATAGATACACACATGTTCAAAGAAAAAATAAATAAATATCTTTATATAGGGAACTAATTTTAGAACAATACAGAAATAAGTATTTTGTTATTCATGGAAATCCCCCAAATAGTGTTAAAAATAATTTACATTTTCTTTCATCTTTTGGAAACAGGAATAGCAACCTGTTTTGAGACATAAAGTAACATCTTTATTAGTGCAAGGTAGATTTACAAATATATTTTCTATTATTAATAGACATAGGCTGCCACAGAGAGTTACTCAACTTGGGTTTTGCAAGAATACATCAGAGGCTATATGCAGAAGCCTGGAATAGGCAAATTACAAGATATCCATATGTGTCCAAGCCATTGATGATTCGACTTTTTATAACAAGTTAGAAAAAGAGAGCCAGATGTGGTGATGATACATAGTGATGCCACATTTATTTTAAAAGTACTATATACAGGTTGTCAAAGCAACATGCCTGCGGTGATGGCACATTCTTATCATCCCAGTACTCAGTTGGCTGATGCAGAAGGATTGGGAATGTGAACATTTCTTGGGGGTCCGTGGAAAGTTCCAGGCATATCCAGGCTAAGTAGTCCAGCAAAACAGAAAGATCATATGCCATCCCCCAAACAACAGCAGCAACAACAACAAAACCAAAAACAAACCATACGTTTGTTTTGTTCATCTCCCGAGGTTGCACCTCTGCCTTGCTACTCCAGGTCACAGTCTCCAATCTTTCCTTTCCTCTCTTCTGCTTGTCATGATTTTCTATGTGTCTCCCAGAAATTCCTACCATCTGTTATTTTATTATCATTGTTTTTGTAGCTTGTATATTAGAGTTGAGATACTTTGTATTTAAAATTCTACTTAGTATTCCTTTTACATGATACTAACTTTGTTAAATTTGTGCCCATCTTATCACACATATTATGTGTGATTATTTTCTTTATAGATTTAGCAAGAGGAATGTTGAATTTTTTGGGCGTAAATTGTATTGTCTATGATATATTATTAGCAAAATAATTATGCTCGCTTGGCCCTTCCTAACATTTGCAGTTTTCATCTGTGCTTCCATTATTTGGTGATGATTTATGCTTTAGGATATAAATTTGTTTTACATGTCACGTGTCACGTGTCTGCTTTAAATTCTCTATATCTTATATACATGGTAGAATATGTAGAATAAATGTTTCAAATCTGTATTCTTTGCACTCTCAGTAGTTTATTGAAGGGTAGTTATAGGACATAAGAATCAATGAGAGGGAAAAATACTTCCTGAATGATTTCAATTAAAAATACTTCAGAAAAAACTGCCTAAGTTTAGTCAGCAATGGTTTCAAACAAACCTTCTATGCTGATTCCTGCTTTAGAACTGAAAAAGAAAATCACAGCTGTGTCACTGTGTCTAGAAAGATGAATATTATCTTTAAACTTATTAGAAGCCATGAATCATGACTAAATATCTCAAAACCATGGCTATAAATCTAACAATTTTTCCCGTGTTGAGAGCATTTTCTGTGGTTAGGTATGTGAGCTGTGGTGATCTATTATAGTAAAAAACACAATAATAACTTCTCAATGTTTTTGTTGTTGTTGTTATTGTCGTTGTTATTGCTTTGAATTCTTAGAAGGAAATTTAGAACCTCCTCATAGGAACAAATAATGACTAACTAACCCAACTTTGTAAGCATAAGGAAAGAAAGTAAAAGTGAGAAAGTGTGAATGTAATATTTGCTGTTTTATATATTCCAGATTCAGAACAATTTGTGGGCAGGAAATGCAAGTGGTGGTTCTGTGGTGACTTCATGCATGCTACCACGTGACGCCTCCTCCTGCATGACGCCTTATTCTCACTCGCCTCGGACAGATTCCAGCTACACGGGGTTTTCGAACCACCAGAATCAGTTCAGTCACGTGCCCCTCAACAATTTTTTCACTGACTCTCTTCTCACTGGAGCTACCAACGGACATGCATTTGAAACAAAGCCAGAGTTTGAAAGGAGGTCTTCCAGTATCGCCGTTCTGAGAATGAAGGCAAAGGAGCACACCGCCAATATTTCATGGGCCATGTAACATACAGTACTCTTTTATTTTTCTTTTCATAGCAAAGTAAAACATTCTTATTTCTCATATTTAAAGGATACCACAATAAGCTGCTGTGTGTGGAAGGGCTAAAGGCCAGCTTACATGAATAGCTGTTATTATTTAACATTTAAAACTAAGAATGGATCCCTGAAAGGACTAAATAGGTTTACCATGCACCAGCCTCCACAAACTCTGTTTTAGTAGTAAGTTTTTTTTCCCTATTGTACAAGTCAATGAAATATGATCATGCAACTTCTTAAAGGAATAAATGTATTAAACAAATCCTTCTTTGATAGATTGATTTATGCTAGATCTGCATAAGAAGAAATCCCTTGTAAACTGTTACCTGATAAACGTGGAAACACCCTGGGGAAAAAGGCAGTATTGATCCAGAGGGCTTTAAGCGCTAATGCCATTTCCAATTCTTTGGCTTCAAGATACAGTGGTCATATACTTTGTTGCAGCCTCAAGATTCTTCTTCTTCTTTTTTTTTTTTAAACCTTTTAATGTTTTGGTGAATTTCCACTCAGTTAGAAAAAAAGAATTCTGAACTGCTCTGTATTTGCATGAAATATCTGGGCTCAGTTTCTTGCAACCATGTGGTTAAAGGTGACAACTGAAGTATTCGGGTATGATTTAAAGTCTAGTCAACTGGACAGGTTTTATAAATGCAACTTTAAAGTGAAAAAGCCAGCACGAAGACTGCAATTTAGTAATTAAAACCAAGAGTTCATTAGCAAACATGCTAAAATCATGTTGATTGAATCACATAGACACATATCTAGGAAATACAGGGTAACTTTTCAATGAAAGGAGTTAACAGATTAGAATTTATGTTTGCTTTGTGGGTCTATGCATGCTCAAATGCAGGCTTGTTTGGCCTTGACACACTGTGCCTTAAGCATTTTTGCTACTGTGCTTTCCATAGAGAATTAAGATGTCAGGGAGTTCTCCAAAATTTCTCCTTAAAAATGAAAAGAAGAAGACAAATACATTGCATCTGGAAAATGGCTAATGTCTTTGATTTACTTTTCCTCCCTTCCCCCGTCACATTCCTAGCCTTTTCAGATGAGTGAAATGTCAGCTCCCCCCTTGAAAGATTCTTAAGTTCATAAAGGCAAAGTCAATTAATTGAACCGAAGATGACTTCCATGTCTCAGATCAGAGCAACGTCAACTCTTTGTACTCTGTTAGGTTCTTCATGTGGTTCCTGTGAACGTTAGCGATCCTCTGAGAAGCCCTAATGGGGGAAAGAACAGGAGTCCGTGAATTTTTGAAGATTAAATTTGATATAAAAGCACTTTTATCCATTCAGTGTCTTCTGTTAATGGGAAAATATTTATAGCAATTTAAATAGCTTTTGTAATAAAAGTTTTAATCAGGCAGAAGATGGAGATGAGCGGTGTCCTGAACAAACATTCCTTGGCTTCCTCGAGACTTGATTCTTTATGGCTCTTCTGATTTCCCTTTTTAGTTTTGCTCCCAAGAAAAACTTGTTCAACTTTGGCCCAGAGAATTATGCTCAAATGCAGGAGCTTTTTAAAAAGGATTGCTAAAGCAGCTGTGAAACATCTTTCATACTTTAGAAGAGAACGACTTACTTATTCCTGGGGTTCATATCAATTGGTGAACTAAAATTTAAAACTAGGACCTGAAAAGTTTTACTGTTAAAGGCTGCACCAATTAATAGTGCTCATCTCACTTTCTCCTCTCATAATTTAGATGTTAGAGCCTTTGGGTTGAGGCCATATTTGTATGTAATGTGTTTTTGCTTTTCAGATATATATATATGTACATATATATGCATACCATATATATACGTCCATACATATGTATACCATGTATACACACACACATATAAGATATATGTGAAAATAATTTATGAAAAGCAAAAGTCATGAGGTATGAGTTCCGCACCAGTTAATAGTTTCCCTTCTTGACTTTTTTTTCTTAATATTATATTGAGTAGTTATGTTGGAATTTTGGGACGTCTGTTTTTATTTTTCAATTCAAAATACCTTTGTAAGTGATGTTTTGCAATTGCTATACTGTATAAATTTAGTATCACATGTTTCGGATAAAGAGTCTGAAGCTCCATTTGGAATAATGAAGTATATGGTAGAGTGATGGTTTTTGTCCTTCATGAATTCAGTCTTCTTGGACAAATGCCCAATGCATAGGATATCAAGCAAGATGCACATTGCATCAGAGGGGAATGCATTATGTAGTGTTTATAAGCTGAAAAACTTTGGTTTTGGCTAAAATTTTATTGTGTATTTTGGCTGGCCCAGTATACAAAAATAAACTTTGGATGTAAAAGGTGAGAAAAAAGTTAAAGCAAAAAGAAAGACTTTCCTGAAACTAACTCTCTCTCTCTCTCTCTCTCTCTCTCTCTCTCTCTCCCTTCCTCCCTCCCTCCCTCCCTCCCTCCCTCCCTCCCTCCCTCCCTCCCTCTCTCCATTCTTTCCTCTCTCTCCCCTTTCTCTCCCTCTCCTCCTAATCTCTCTCTTCTGAAACGACATTAAAGCTTCACTTGCTAGATTTGATTTTATATATGCAATTATTGAATTCATGTACTTAGATAATGAAAGATGAAATATTGTACCCATTATTTACATAATGAGTGATTGAGTCTTCAAATTTATCCTCATTTTTATCTCTTGGAATTTGGTCCCTGTAACTAAAGTATTTTTACTGCTACATATTTTTTTTTCCTGAGTGAGTGGCTTAAATTGTTATATTCTTTTTTTTTCTCGAAATAGAGTAGTTGGGCCTGAGCATCATGACACAGAAGGATCAGAAGTGTCAAATTCTTAAGTATGAAAGTAAATGAAATTTCAGGAGAAGGTTTGGTGGGTTTTGAAGATATTTCATTTATTATAAATGTGAACTGGTACATAGTCTTTTATATAGTGATTTGAGAGGAGAAAAAAAATAAAGCCTGTGTAATCTTTACCCTCAGCTTCAGCAATGTATCTCAAGACAATAATGGAGTTACCTAACTTATATACTGTTAAGGAAACTCTTGAAAGTGAATGTATAAATTATCTCAATGCATTTTTTTCATTGCGTCTTCTAACTGCTGATTCCTTTGCTTTAATGGGAAGAGTAACGGGACCATTGCACTTAGTATGGTTTTTACAAAGATGGTAGGCCATTCCTTCTTCCAGCTTCACATCCTCAAGTCTGCAAATGCCAGGTCCCTGCTTTGTCCCCTGTAGTATGGATAACACCTGGACTTTGTGTTCAAGTAGTGCAGTTTTATGTGTAGATGTTGAAGATTTAGTGTATTGGCACTTACCACCCAAGAGAAAAGAACTAGAAACTTAAGTTATAATGTATGTATAGACCACTTCAAATTTCAAGTTCCTAAATTTACTATAATCTTAACATTTGTCTCTCAATATTTATTTTAAGTAAAATTTTAGATGATAAATAATTTTTGAATGTAGCTTTACTAAAAATAATTATCCCTTATCTTCCTTAATAATCTAGTAGAGAGATCAGAATGATCCTTACTAGTTAGGCTGAATTTCCATTTCGCTGATTAAAATAGGATAATACCTTTAGCACTTAAAATAAGATTTTTCTTAAATCCATCTCTAGCTTGAGAAATTAGCCATTAACCATATGTTTTATTTTCTCCGAGTGATTCAGATTTTACATTAAGAAACTAACTAATTTCCAACAGAATTTGTTTAATAAAATGGCATATTAAATAATCCTTTTTTTCTTCTCGGGCTCTAAGTACTTTTATATATATTTTATAAAAGTCAGGCTGTAACCTCACTGTTAATGACAATGAGAATACAGACAGAAGGGAAATGGGCAGCAGAGCCCGATTTATGTGACAAAAATGAAGAAAAAACGTGATTAAATGTGACATTTGCAGAGTATAGTGAGTACTAAAATAGGGTTTATTTCTACTTTCATTTTTTTACATTAATTTGTGCCTGTCTGTCGTCTGTTTGATATGTGTGCACATGTGTGGAGGTCAGAACATAATTTTGTGGATTTTTTTTCTTTTCAGCTAAGGAGTGAACTCAGGTCACCCAGCTTATGTGACAGTCTCATTGCCATTATAAAATTAAAAAAATATTAATAAGTCTCCTTTGAAATTAAACATATTGCCATCATTTATCCTGGAAATCTATTGTAAGTAAAACATAGCAAACCTTGAAAATAAAGCCTTGTTAACTCCACTTTTATACTGAAAAATCTAATAGAGGGTTGAGGAAAACTTTTCTAATCATCTTAGCCTTAAAACAATATCTTGACTAAAATACGTAAAAATGAGCAGTTATAGTTTTACCTAACTATTTAAACTTTAATTTCCGAAGTGAACATACCATCTAGATTTTCCAACTTTGAAATACAAAACAAATAATTTCATTTGAATCTTTGGGACAGCATTGATTACAAACAGTGCTTCAGACTCTACAGCAGTGGTACAGCAGTGGCTCTAAACCCGTGGGTGGTGACCCTTTCACAGGAGTCTCAAATCAGATATCCTGCATATCAGTTATTTACATTACAATTCATAACAGTGGAAAATTACAGCTATGAATTAACAACAAAGATAATTTTATGGTTGGTGGTCACAACATGACCAACTGTATTAAGACTGGGTCGCAGCATTAGGAAGGTGAGGAAGAACAGAAATAGTATATGTGTATTCTTACATAGTGTGTACTGATATTTTCTCTTTCCTGTTTACTTTGATACTCACTTTAAAGATTTACTACAACAATCCAGACAAACTGCCATCACTGTTAAAATCTAACATGTTTCCAAGAGAAGGCAAAAAGAGCCCCCTTACAGGCTGCTTACCTAGTAAAAATTGCTAAACACTGGACTCATACTCAAAAGCTCCTCAGAAGGAAAGTTCATGATTTAGACATGAAAGGAAAAAGAGGCAATATATTTCTATATATAATTCAGAGATTAGTAAACTGAGATAGACAATCAGATTTGCCTACCTTCAGCACTTAATCATGGAGTCATATGTCCAGCCTCTTAATACTGTTCTATTTTAAAAGAGAATAAGTGGCTTAATTTTTTTTAACATGTGAGAAAGAATTCAACGGCTTTAGCAGACTTCTGTAGGTCCACAGCATTCCCAACCACATCATGGTAATGTCCTCAGTTTAAACAAAATTTTCACCACAAAGGAGTCTCACATTATTAAAGGTAAAATAATCATGTGTCAGAATATCTCTGACTAGCAGAACATATATACCAAAAAGAATAGAACATTTATAATCAATCAGGTCCAATGTATAATATGAATGATCAAAAGAGGGGTCAAGATGCAGTACACGAGAGTAGACTTTCAGAGTGGAGGGCAGTGGTTTATAGAATATTCTAGTGGAAGTGAGGCCCGAGCAATCCCACTTCTACCAAGATTAAGCCTTATGTGGGTCATGGAATTAGTAGGGAAATTTTCTCACCAATAATTGAAAAGTGTCATGAAGTTTCATATGAACCAATCATTCTTCATCTTTATTTTGTTGTTTTCCTTTCATGATTTTGTGACATAGCATTTAGTAAGTAAAGAAACAAATACTTAGTCATTATAATGACTTTCTAAATCAAAGAGCTAGCTGGTGTGTTATCCTATGAGCTATAAAGGAAAAATAATCTACTTATGTGTTTGAAAAATTCTTTGTTTAATTCTGCAAAATGCTTAAAGCAATGTTAACAGCTCATGTTTTTCTGCTGTTAGTCAAAATTAACTTTTATTTTTTATAACCCTTTCTTTTTGTGAAAATTTAAATTCAGTTTTATTTAATGGATTGCAATTTTATTGAAAAATATCTACTCTTATTTTTTTGCTAAGAACTCATTTACTAATTTACTGGATAGAGGAGATGAAGGAGTAAAAAGATAATTACACTATATCCAGAAAATCTCTAAAGTCAAATGCCTTGGGACAGGTAACTGGGCAACTAATATACATTTTATAGTTCATAGATGGCCAGAGATAAGCGACAGATTTACGTCTTGTGCGATGACCAGAGATGTGAAATTATGGCTCTTTTATATTTTTCTTTGAAAGAGAAAGCAAGCAAAATTTAAAAACCTGTGCCCATCATTTCTTATTCTTTGTTTCTTTATCAATGTCATGCCAACACAACTTTTAACTAAGTATATATTTTCAGTATTATGCTCATCAACTATACTAGAATTTACAAATTTTAAAGAAAAAATTATTCTTTCAATATTTTCAAATTTTCTATTATCAAATAATGTAAAATAAACAGTGGTGAGTTCATGAATTAAAATGTTTGGCACTGGCGATAGAAATTATAAATAAATTCAAGCACTAAAGACTGTAGTTAAGAAATAATTGGTATACTTGGATAGTTGAAATATGGAACTTTTATAGCATACTTTTACTATGATCTAAATATAAAAGAAAACAATAAAAATGAAAATACAGCTATGAAATAGACATCTGAAGAAAGCGGATGGAAAAGTTCAGTAAGAAGCCTTCACCCTGGTGTCTCCCTTGATCTCTGACCGAGAAAGACTGCTAGAAGATCTGAGGTCAATTCGAGGAAAATACTCCCAACTCCAGGGAAGAGAGAGAAAAAAGAAAGAGGCTAGGAATGACTGGCTCTGAGACTTTAACTCATTATTTGCCTCTGTTCAGCCAGCATTTGTCTCACTTTATCAAACACTGCTGCCTGAAATTTGTAAATAGAAGTTTAATGGATGAATCTCTGTCTTATCTCCACCTTTCTATTTCCAGCTGTGAAACTGATTGATGGCTTTAAAATTCTGAGAGCTTCCTCTAGTAGATATGTTTTCTGGTTCAAAGGAAGGAGAGAGAGAGAGAGAGAGAGAGAGAGAGAGAGAGAGAGAGAGAGAGAGTGAGAGAGAGAGAGG
>NW_021605377.1:13215392-13297647 GCF_004785775.1 Grammomys surdaster | reverse complement strand
AGAAGGAGAGAGAGAGAGAGAGAGAGAGAGAGAGAGAGAGAGAGAGAGAGAGAGAGAGAGAGAGAGAGAGAGAGGAAGAAGGAAGGGAGGAAAGATTATTTGAGAGAAGTATCTCATGCAGATTTTGAAGACCTAGCAAAAGAGCTAAACATGAGGAGGGAAAATAAATGAAAATAAATGGTAAAATATATATATATATCTTTTGCCTGGTATGAAGATATTTCTCAACTCAGCAACTGCAGTTGTGTGGAGATTTGAAATTCTTCATATCCTGTATCACTTGACTGAGAGCACTGACAATTTGGGAAGACAGTTAAGGTTCTGGTCCCAGATTGTCCCATCTGATCCACCCATTTCACCTCTCTCAGTCCCCTGGGTTCGTTTCAACACAGCAGCTATTTATTGAGTGCTTATAGTTGCATACTTTCCTAAGCCATTGAAAGATAATGAGATGTTAGCAAGAAGTAGCACACCTCTGGGAAGCTATATGTGCCCAACAGGAGTTGTTTGCTTTACTGACATTTATAACTGGAAGTTCACTTTAATTTCATCAATACATCAATAACATACATTGCTTTGAGGTGCAAGGATTTTCACAGTGGGTTCTGAATTTTATCTGCAGAAACCATCAGTTACAAATTACAGTTCCCCAAGGCCTGACTTACAGGTAGAAGACCACCATCCCCCAACCGAGCATCACTTAAGCACGTCTAATAGTTCAGCTGAGATGCAGCATTAGCCATTACATAAACTAATTGGGTTAATTCAGCCCTGCAATTTAGGCAAATAACGTAACTGAGATAAACACAGGGTCACTTATACTTCTACTTGTACACATTTATCTACACTTCTTATTTATACTGCTAAATGCTTAAAACAACATGAGGCTATAAATTTGCCCTTTCTCTCTGATTCTCTTGGCAGGGTTTCCTACATGCTTAACTTTTAAAGGGTGGGGATCGGTCTCCTCTCAAATAAATAAGGAAGCTGTGGAAGGCCAAAGCTGCAGCTCTACAAAGTAGTTCTAACCCATTAAACGCAGATGGCTCACAGGGGGCTTAATCATCAAGAGCAAACACACATCACACTGAAATAGAGAGCTGGTTTCCATCACTTGTTACCATTCGAACGTCTGTCTCAGGAAAGTGAACCCCATCTATCTCCCGGGCTATCAGATGCCCTTTGAGTACTCTTCCCTCTGATGTAGTAAGATTTCTCTTCAGAACTTACTGAGATGAATGATCTCTTGCCACACATAGAAGTGAAAGAAAACATTTCTCTCTCTGCCAGAACAGATGAGATTCCTCAGTAGGCGAATGTATTTGACCTTGTAAAGGAGACCAAAGCGATTAACAAACCGATCCACGTAAGGCCAACTGCCTTTATCCTGATGCTCCAACAGAAGTTGTTTTGTGTTTTGTTTGATTTGTACATGTAAGTTATAAAGCACTGGACCTAATCACCTGGAAAGAATCCAAACATTGTGGTAAAAATGTCTCTTCAAGTTTAAGTCTTTCTGTGGAAGAAAATATAAAAGCTTAAAAATAAAAAGTCATGATAGCTCAGTTATCATACTGACAAATTAATTTACAATTATTAAAAGAGATGCATGAAACTAGTTTCATGAACAAAACTAGAGATCATCATTACAACCCATTTTAAAATGATTGTTGTTCCTGATGTAAGATGAATTATAATTCATCTTCAGGTTCGTTGAATGAACTTCTTTTATGTATTTATCTTTTACTTAAGGATTTAGCTCCCATTGTGTCTTTTCCTATGTATTCTGTCTTTTCGTGTATTTGCATGTTTTAAAATCTCTTCTTTCTCGGAGACTACTAAACTGAAGCTAGTCTTCAAGTGTAAGTCCTTGGTGACATTCATGAAGTCCCTGGCAGAACACACCAGTGAGCCACGTTTTATTTTTATGTTTTTTAACTTTCTCTAGCATATACATTTAGCTAATGCTTTTTAAAGTGACATGGTCTTGAATAAACGTAGCTGATAAGCGATGTAGAGGCCGTTCGTCTCCCAGTGACCTATACTATTTGGGTCTCATTATTTCATTTGTCTTTCTGACTGAGTTTGTAAATAATTCAACAATATGGACATTTAGAATCAGAATAAATGTGATAGTTTAAACCCTAAAATAACCTAGTCAGTTCAAGGCATTCACAGAAAAGCCAATGCTTTGTTAAAATGCCTGTATATCTTTTTAATTGGTTTTCTTTTTGCTTTGCAAACTCTAGCTTTTCATAATCAAGCAGAAAATTGATAAAAGAAAGGCTAGCAAAAAAATTAAATCTAATGCATTAAAAACATAGGCTGAAAAACATATTATACAGAGGAATATTAAATCTATTCATTATATGTTTTAATATTTACCAGTAGATGGCACTGTATAGGTATAGGATTTATTTCTACCCATGTGACAAAGAGGACAAGGGAAATATCAGCTGTGTTGGCATGTGTGACATTCCCTCCCTTAGAGTTAGATTTTCCAATTAAATTTTACCTCAGAGTTCCAACAGTTCTTTGTGACAGAACAAACCTTCATGGACACTAATTGGATTTATGAAACTAAGTGCTTACTTGTGATGGATTCGTAGATACATTTTTATTCTTCTATTCAGACTAAATAACTGAATTAGAGAGGTTGATTCCCTAGTATCATATAACGACCAAGTGGTAAGCTTTGGGGTTGTTCATCCATCTACATTCACTAATGTGAATTGTATTAATCCAGTCAACATTTCAAAAGGGTCTGAAACGTCGCTACTAGAGAAGCAACGAAGTTCTAAGAGGTGATTATAGTGAGTGAAGCAAGTTTCCTCAAGAGGAGATGAGCTGTCGGAGGAGAAAAAAAACACAAGCTAACAGTAATAAGCATATCTAGGAAGGAGAAAACACCATGCAAATAGATCTACTGGTTCAGGGCTTTCCTTAATTTAAAGCTACTTTTGTTTCAAACATGTGTACCCTTAAAATTGTTCAAGTACGCTTGACATTCTGGCCAGATTAGGGAAGATTGCTAATAGCATTAATATAGAGAGTAAGACATATTTAGCATCTAGGGCACTATGTCTAGCAACCGTTGTCTCTCCCGTGCTTTAGTCATCGGCAATCACATCGTATTGGAAGTTCCTGTCTGTTGTGGAAGCCCTTTCCTACCCTAGCATTGTGACTTGGTTTCTTCAGCATGGCCATTATGTAATCCCATCAAGATCTCCACTTCCTTGACCTCTGCCTGTTTTCTCTGACACTGTTTCTAACTTCACTTCCTTTCCTTTTCAGTTCTGACATCACACTCCATTCTTTACCCGCAGGTCGATATCTTCACATCCTTGCTGGTTTTCTTTTATCACACCCTTTTCCACCTGGGCTAATGAACAACACTGACTGCAAGGAAATCAGAAAAGCGTGTAGTTGAGCTCCACAAGGAGAATGGAGACTACCTTCACTAGAAATATGGGTCATCAGCCCCAAAGGGACCCTCTGCATGCTTGAACTCGGTCATTTTTCTTTGCTGTTTTCAACCGTAAACTTTGAGTTTGATCATTCCTCAACTCCCTCACCTCTGTCTTTCTCCAATTTGATGCAGCATACAGAAAAGGAGATTCTCTAAGACTCTCTTCTAATTTCTGCCACGATGTTAATGAATAACACTTCGTTCAATGCATGTATGTCTACTAGTAACTTTCTTTTAGTGTAATGTTTGAGAAAGGGTTTTTTTCTCTTTCTAATTTTAATGATTCCTGTGTTGCATCCCTTCCTATCTCTTCATAGTGTCCATGGTACTTATTTTAGCTTAAATTTATCTTTTCAAAAATTTCTCCCTGACTTGCTTAATTTTATCTTCTGCCCCATATATATGTACATATATATACACATATACATATATACACATATATGTATATATATGAATATATATCTGCCCCATACACACACATTTACACACACACACACACACACACACACACACACACAACATACACTTATACATATTCCAGCATCCTGCCAAGTCAGATGTTTCCTCAAAATCTGCATCCAGGAAAGCTTCACAGCTGCTAACTACATGTCCTCTGGTCTAGCCTAACAGATTGCTCCAACTGGGCCTTAACTTTCCTAGCTACAGATGGTCCCACAGATCCTAGACAGCAGTGAAATAGCCAGACCTCCCAGGATTTGACCAGCATTCCAATTTTCTCAGGTCCTCAAAGATGACATAGTCCCTAGTCAGCAGGACATAGTATAAAGAACACAATGACCCCACACCTCCCCCTCTACCACCCCTTTCTAGTTTCTAATTCTTAAGTAAACAAAAAGGGAGGAATGTTAGTTTATTGATGGATTCTGCTAGTCTTCTCCCAGGGACCTCGCAATAGCTTATGTCATCATCTGTAGCAATGTCCTGCTATCAGGTGCTGGTGGCATATAAATGAACTGCTTGCCACCATAGTGCAATTCTCTTTCTCTGTTCCCATATGTTCCCTGCAGGTCTCACTTTCTCCCCCTTTCTGTCCCTCACTGCACCCCCTCCTTCTTTGCCCTCATGGATCTACCTCTTTCTGTTTGCTTTATCCCTTTTCCAGGCCCTCATTCCATTCCCTTTCCCCAAATAAACCCCCTTAATACCGAAAACTTCTTTACACCATTTATGCAATGTTATTTGTTAAAAATATCAATGATATATGTATTAGAAGTCCCCCTATCAAATCACTATTTCTATATCTGCCCTTAGATATCCTAAAAATTGTACCTATGATCATGCCTCTATTTTTAATTCTCGTCCACTAGTTAAACTACAACTGGGTTTTTGAGAACTGCCGACCACAATCACTACTATGAATGTGTATTTTCAAGATTATCAATATAAATACAATGGTCATAGTCTAGTTTTATGTTTTTGATCAACTTTTAACTGGCTGGAATTGTGTTCTCCACACAAAACATGCTCAAGTCAAACTCCAGTACCTGTGAATATGTTCTTATTTAGAAATATGCTCTTTGCAGTTAATCAAGTTAGCATAGGCTATATTAGATTAAGATTGACTCTAATTCAATTATTGATTTCTTTATAAGAACAGAGAAATTAGAATGTGGACAGGGGAAGACTGTCACGGGAAAAAGGCACAGAGGTTGGGGTGATGAGCACCCAAGCCAAGGCACACCAAGAGTTCTGGCAACCATGGAAAAGGTAGCACACAGCTGTGGAGAAGATTTCCTTTCAGAGGTTACTGAACTACTTCTTATATGAAGGAGCACCTCAAACTTCTTGCTTCCATGAGAAAATATGTTCTGGTTGTCCTTCATCCAGTTGGTGGTGCATCCATCATCACTGTAGACATGGAAAGGTATGAGGTAAAAATACTAACACTCAGTTGGCACACTGATCCAGATCCCTCCTGACAGTACAAGGCGGAGCCCATGCTACGTATTTTTCCTGTCATCCTCAGCTCCCTCCATTTTTCCAGCTTCTTTGTCCTATCCTCTTTTCTCAAGAGTTTGGAGATTCCTAGTGCTCTCTGATGCCTTTGTAGTGTTACCTATCTCCATGTCCTACCTCAGATCTCCATTCTGAATATCAGAAGTATGAATCCAATCACCTAAAAGTGAATCATAAAACTATTATTCCTGATACTTTATAACTTAGTATAATTAGTAGGCTACTAATATGCAGTCTCCTCCTATTTGGAAGTAATTTGGAGCCTTTTTTTTTAAAAAAAAATAAAGTTTCAACAGTACTTTATGCATTCAATACAAGGTTTTTTGTCAGGTAGATGTCTTATAATTTTAGATTTTCTATAACTTGTCTTTTTATCCTCTTGGTGTCTTTCCAAGTTCAGAATTTTTAATCTTCATGCTTGTAATTCATTGTTTTATTTCAAAGATCAAATTTGATGTCAGATAACACTGGGAGGGGAGGTTCTTGGTCCTGTGGAAGTCTGATGCCTTAAGGTAGGGGGATTCTTGAAGGGTGAAGCCAGAGTGAATAAATGGGTGGAGAAGCACCCTCATAGAGACAAAGGGGAGGGGGAGAAGGAGAATGGGAAGGGGGAGTTTGTAGAGGGATAACCGAGAAGAGGGATATCATTTGAAATGTAAACGAATAAAGTGATTAATTAAAAAATAACAAAGATCAAGTTCAATGTTGTATTACTAAACACCAGTGCTTATATTTTTTTTGTGTGTGGGTTACTAGAATTTGTACAGGTTTGTGGTTGACATTTAGGTCTTTGACACAATTTTAGTTGATGTTCATGGGTAACATAAGGTGTATATCCTGTGCTATTTTTCTATTGTGTGAGGATGTCTAGTTGCTCAGATGCTTTTACTGAGAAAATAATCTTTTCACCTTTGCATCACCTTTTCTATGCTGTCAAAACAAGTGACAACTGGACATAGTGACACACACCTATAATCCTGGCACTCAGGAGGTGGAAGCCTGAGGACCAGGTGTTCAAGGCCATTGTCAGTTACATTGCAAGTTGGGCTAGCCTGAGCCACAAGAGATCTTGTAAAAATTTTAGTTACCTATATTTTATTTTAAATATTTATTTTTTGTAATTTTTAATTCTGTGTAGTTGTGCATGTCCACATGTATGTATGCACATGTGAGTTCAAGTACTGTTGACACTCTATTGCTGGAGTTACCAACAATTATGAGCTGCCTGTCATGGGCATTGGATCCAATCATAGGTGCTCTAGAAAGTCAGCAAGTGCTCTCAACTGCTGAAGCATCTCTCCAGCTCCTCTTCTCCTGTCCCAGTGTTGAATATATTGACTATATTTTATGGTTATATTATTCTGAACAACTCTGGCCTTTCATTATTATATTACTATATGTTCTGTAATAGACATAGACATGCCAGTTTCTACCTTGAATCATCCTCACAGCCAGTGAGCCATCATTCTCACATGACAGATTTTAATGTGTTATTTATTATAATATGTAGGAAACTCTATTTATTCCTGAGCCCATAGAGGAATTTGATTTGAACAAATAGATCAATAGAGATTCATTCTTAAGCTTTATGTTGTCTACTGTCATACTGATAAGCTTATCAGTGTCTGAGGTAGTAGACTCTGAATCAGAACTTTCAAACAATCTAGCAGTAGATGATGTAGTCATGAAGATCTTACTATCTTCATTAACAGCACATTAATCCAAGCCACCATCATCTCTTGGGAAGATTGCTAAAACTCGAGGTACTCCTGCCATTCAGTCTAGCTTTAATTGGCTACTTTTGAAAGCACAAATCTGAAATCTCTGTATATAAAACCATCCTATGGCCCCATTCCTTAGAAAGTAGTAGACTCCAAAATAATTTTATAATATGCTTTTCTGCCTAAATCTTTACTCATAACACACTGACCTGCTTTCCCTGATTTGTAGAAAATGTCTCTGCTTACTCTTTGTGTATTCAATACAAAGTATTTGTCAAGTAAATGTCTTGTAGTTTTAGATTTTCTATAATCTAAATGTCTTTTTATCTTCTTGACAGTGTCTTTCAGAGTTCAGGATTTTGATCTTCATGCTTGTAATTCATTTTTTTATTTCATAGATCAAATTTGATGTCCAATAACAATGAGAGGGAATGTCCTGTGGAGGTTTGATGCCTCAGGATAGGGGGATGCTTGAAGAGTGAGGCCAGAGTGGATGAATGGGTGGAGAAGCACCCTCATAGAGACAAATGGGAGGGGGGTCTTTTTATCTCCACTAGTCACCCATCTCTTTACTTGGACTTTTCTTTTTTATTTTTATTAACATTATACTCCAATAGGCTTGGGATACATACCAAGGAAAATGACAGTTATAAATACTTTATGGGGAGTATTCATTGTAAGTGTTAAATTGTTCTAGGGCACTTAATCAAATCCCTGGGGTCAAGACTCCTTCAGAGAAGTAAAGAGGCAGAAAACTAAAGGAAGTAGAGACTTAAATATAGACATTTCCTATAGAACAGGGAAAACAGGCCACTTTGTCAAGAGTAAGGATTTATGTGTCAGGAGTAAGAAAAATATGTTGTAATACCACAAAGATTTACATTTTCAATATCATTCTTGCATGTGTACTCTCTTGACCATCAGCCACTGTCATTATTCTTAAGGATAAAGAGGCATATTTTCTAGGAGTGTGCTTTTGGCATCTAGACATACAATGCTTGGTGCTCAAAGGTATTTATTACCTACTGTTAAAAAAACTTAATGAAACATATAAAAATTTTTCTTTTATCCTATGGGCATCATTGTTTTGTCAGATCCCAAGGAAATGAAGTTACAGAAAGTGGTGAGTTGCAATGTGGGTGCTGGGAATTGAACCCAACTCCTCTAGAAGAGCATCCAATGGAAGATCAGTCACTGTTCTTAATAGGAAAGCTATTTCTCCATCCCTATGGTAAAACTTCTTTGAGTCTGATTCTTTACTATGAGTAGTACATGCTATATTATTTAGATATGCTTTGCATTTCACTTTGGTATTGTAGCAGTAATTCCTTTTTGCACTAACTTTTGTGTTCTTTGTTTATAATTTTTAAAACCAAGTATCTAGTATTTATTTACCATCTTTCTGTCTTAGTCAATTTTGATGATTACTCCAATATAACACAAACTGTATGGATTATAAACAGCAGAAAACTTTTTTATCAGAGTATATAAGAATATGAAAAGTATAGAATGAAGGCATAGACAGGGCAGACTCGGTGTCTGCTGGACAGAATCTTCTGAGTTCACGCATGATCCGTTGTCACCATTTTGGAGAGGAGCTACAATTTCTTCAGTGCCCTTTAAGGAAACCAATCTCATTCGTTCCATCCTGACCATCACCTAGAAGCCTCACTACCAACTTCCATCTCATTCAGTACTAAGCTTCAATATTGGAACAGATCCTTAACTTTCCTGAGAACAAAGATAAAAGTATATACAACTGGATTGCAGCTCCCTACAGATGTAAATTGTCTAGACTGTAACAAAATATTGAGTTGTTTTCCATGTCCAGAGGCTCTGACAGCTGAAACAGTAAATATTATCTACCCCAAAGTACATAGATAATAATTGTTTTCTATATTAGACAACTAGATCATTATTTTCCTCCACAAAAATTAAAAATGAGACTAAGCTGTTATCTGATTTTTTCTGTAATATATTTTCTTCTCCCAAACTAGAATCTGGCTAATTTTAAAATGATCAGACAGAGGTCAGGATAGATGGCTCTGTGGTTGGGAGTGTCTTGCAGGATTTGGATTGTGGCCCCAGCATCGAGCAGTGGCTCCAGTTCCAGGGTGTCCAGTACCCTCTTTTATCCACTGTGGGTACATACATATATGAGTGAAAATACACATACACATAAAAATAAAATAACTAAATTAAAAAAATTCCCTCCATAATATATTTTGAAGACTACTAATTCTCCAGAACGATAATGCATATTCATTAAAGAAAACAAATTGTAAGCTTATTTATCAGCTAGGGAAAACAATTTTAAAAATTTTTTGTTTTCTAGGAATTTCCAAAATCCTTAATATGTTAATGTGTATATATATTTCTGAGGCTGTGTAGAAAAAGGGTGATTTTTCTAACTTAATTAACCAAAAAAAATCTTTTCATTAGGAAACAGCTAATTTGGGGAATACTGATATAGTTTTTGATGCTCTCCTCGGGGTAAACGTGTGTGTCAACCAGATTTTTGTTGTTAAATATGGGCCCTCTGGAATGTCTGGCTCAGAAATGTGATTACATAATTTATCTAATAGACCTAGTTTTTTTCAGTCATGTCCATCTGTTTTGAACTACAGTACCCGAAAGTTTCCAAAATAAATGTCCTTGGGATTTAATACATGTAAAATAAAGTTTGTATTTGACACAGAAAATGGTAAGCCCATGAGGAGTTATGTAAGAATTCTTGGATAGTTATATATAATTTAGATTGCTGAACATTTAGTATTATGGGATTTTAAAACAAGAACTTCAAAGGTAAAATACACTTCTCACTAATGAATAGCACATGTGGTATAACTGAAGCCCCTGTAGGCAACAGTCAGGGCCGAACTGATGTGTGATCAGAGACCATGGCCACCTGTGAGCTGTAGTTTGAGGGCCCTGAACCACCTATCTGCTTTTCAGAGCCTACTTACATCCATCCTTTGAATGACAGTGGATCCCTAGAAGTGTTAGCATACACACTGCTGACTATAAAAGGTGGCATTCCCATTTAACTGGCCCTGGAAGTCTTGCCGCTAATAGTAGCTACCATTAATCCAAACATATATCCCTAGTGTTAAGTCATGAGTGCTTTTCATGGCTAAACCTCATTTTGCATCTTTGATTACTCAGAGCGCTGTCTAGAATGCTAAGTTTTTGCTTGCGTTGTTTCATTTGATTGTCTTAAAAGCATTTTAAAGTTGATATCCATTTTATGTACATTTCGAAGATTGGTAAGTTAAAACTTATAACTGAATACCCTTTATCCAAGAAGTATAGGAAGTGACTAAATTGGCATTGAAATGGTCTCT
The DNA here is from genome assembly GCF_004785775.1 of Grammomys surdaster. Classification (NCBI taxonomy): domain Eukaryota; kingdom Metazoa; phylum Chordata; class Mammalia; order Rodentia; family Muridae; genus Grammomys; species Grammomys surdaster. The sequence continues at coordinate 13,287,136 of NW_021605377.1, read as the reverse complement.
ATAAGATGTGAACTTGAAGCTCAGTGAAAAATCTAGTTAGGATGGACTTAAGAATAAAAGTGTGGTAGGCATCTTTGACAAACTTTTGTTAAAGAAAAACACCAAGACTCAAAAATGTACTTAATTTACCAATTGTTTGGGTGGGCATAGATACATAGATTTTACTGTTGGAAAATAAAACCATTAATCCTATGAACTGGACAAAGCCAACAAAAATACCACCTATGAATTTCAGGGGCAATATGAGTAGATACTTTAACTTAATGGAGAGGAAATAATGGCAGAACCAAAAATGAATTCCAGTAAGCAATTGTTCCTGCAAACCCATTGCTTTATCCATTGATATTTTATGTGTGTTTGTGATGTTTACTTATTTTGTGTATCTGTGTTGCCATGTATGCTGGTGTGTGTGTTCTTCCATATGGATGTCCTAGGATGATATCCAAGAACCTTCCTGAATAATGCTTCTATCTTTTCCTGTGAGGCAATGTCTCACAATTCACCACAGAGCAGGCTGACCACCAGCTTGTCTTCTTCAAATTTGTAGGCAAAGTAGAAATTATGTGAGTTGCAAAATGCCCCAGGCCTGGCATTTCTCGTGGCATTTCTGTGACCTAAACTCTGGTTCTCTTGCTTTTATGCCAATCTCTGAAGTGTCTTGTCTCTGCAGCTTTACCCAATAATCCTGATTCAGACTTTAAGATTTGAAAGAAAAATCCTGGCCAACTTAAATGATTTGGGATAATTTATAAGCTATCTGTTTAATGATTTCAGTAGAGAATGAATTTCTCACCATTTAATACATTAAGAAATAGACCCCCTGAGGTTAGGACATCACGAAAAAGCATTTCATATTACAGAATCTTCCTAAGTGCTCAGTGCTGTTCTGACTTGAGGCTTGACAAAGGAAAGGACTTTCTTGGGGACTTTGCAACTCGAGAGTGGGAGTGATACAAAGAAATATACTCAGACTGTTATTCCAAGTGCTGCTAGCTGTTAGTTCATCTCTTTATTGAAAATAAGGGACCAGAAAAAAAACCTCCTGAAAACAGTATAGTTCTACCATCAGAAATTTTGCTAACTGCATAGCAGTTACATATTTAGTAGTTCATTTTCTTTGTCTTCTATAATCAGTTATTTTGTTTTCTGTATTGGTTTGTTCTTCTGTACAAGAATGAGCACTTTGAGCAAGTTTGAGTTGAATGAGTATGTAATGTCATTTGACACCAATAAAAGTTGGCATTTAGTTACATCAGTCACTGTTCTTAACATGATGTGGAGTACAGAAACTAGGAATTTTTCATGGTGCTTGTTTAACTTCAAACATTTCCTTTCAATCAAACTTGCCCAGGAAGAAATGCTAATTTCATCATTCACAGGGAAAATAGAAGTAAAATTCTTAATGACAGTTGATGTATAACAAAAGGTAACATAGAGAATGTTACTCTAACCAGTATTTTTAAAAATCACTTTAAATAAAAGTAAATTAGAAAGTACTGTGTAAAATACCTTTTATTAGCATCCTTAGTATATAAATGAAGAAACAGGATGAGTGACTACAATTTATTCACCGATGTCATATGTCTTCAGTGGTGGGAATCAAGCCCTGCTACCAGCCCTTGTCACCTACATCTAAAACTCTTGTGTTAGAAACAATCTACTGGAAAAAGCATAGTTTGAACCCAGTTCTGATTCAGGTATAGCTTTCATTTCTTAAAGTCCTAAATTCCCACTCTGTAAAAGAAAAGATGACTTTAACCAGCTCCCAAAGTCCATAAGAAGTAAATGTTTTACAAATTTTTTTAATTGTTATAGCAAAGTTTACAGATATGACTACTTATGCAGTATCCAACATGAGGTATAAGTAAAGAAAAATCTAGAGAGAATGAATGGTGATTTATGGAAGGGGGAGTAAAAAAATCATACATATTAATAACTTCTGCAATACACTGGGTTCATTTAGCGATCTCTGGAAACAGGAAAAAATGACTTTTGCAGATTCTGCCTTCGGCAAACACATACTAAGCCATAGAACTTAAAACCTGGAAAACATTTTTGTTTGTTGTTTATTTGTTTTGTTTTAGGCTTTTAAATTTAGACAGTTAATATAGAATGCTTGCTTCCTTAGCTCTATTCATAACGGAAGAGTAAGTTAGAAAAAAAAATTTGCTAAGGGCTCTTCAACTTTCTAGATCTAAAATATCTGCATCTGACTGTTTTGGGTGTGACCAAAAGACTTCAGTCTTTGTTTTCGAGTGAACTTTTCCTCTTTGTAACTCCATCTTCCATTTTTATTAACCAGTCAAGCATGTTTTACTTTACACTGAGATAAGGGGATCAGAAACAGCTTCCCACATCTAAGGAGATCTTAATCAGTTGCAAGGGATACGTGAGTGGCATAGTGTGGAAGCTTCCTGCCTCAAGGAGGAAGAGATCTCCTCGGGATTATTACTTTTGATTCTGTTGATAGAGGGAGAAAATTAGGTAACCTTGAGAACAAGGTACTTTTTTTTTTTTTGCCTGTGAACTTTTTGAAAGGACATGAGCTAAGTCGTCATGCCCCTCATGACCCTCAACTAACCTTTCACTTTTCACATATGTTTTGAAGTGCTGGCCATGTTGATTTCCATGGCTGTTTGGGTACAAGTTTCCAAGAAGTGGACTGCCTCAAAGTCTTTAATCACTATTTAGAACTTTGAATGTAAACACAACGAATGCTCTCCTGGTGCACAGAAAACAGCAGGATGAGTATGAATATGAAAGTTGTCAGCAAGGCATGTTGACTGAGTGCCCTCACTCAGTGGACAATTATGCGGTCTTATTACATGGATGAGGAAAACTTACATAAGATTAGTGATCATTTGGTGAAGGGTGTGAAAATATACCACATATGCAAAACTTGTTCTCTGGCCCACTCCCCTGAAGGCAATTGGGTTTGAGGGCACTTACTTCAGTGTGGATAAGCTAGCGTCTGTAAATATTTCTGATAAGATCACAAATGGTGAAAAATAGAAGGTGAATGTGTAATTAATGTTATAGAGGATTGATTAATATGCCAATAGAAGAAAGAAAGGAAGAAATAAATAAATAAAGAAAGAAAGAAAGAAAGAAAGAGGAAAAAAGAAAGAAAGAAAGAAAGAAAGAAAGAAAGAAAGAAAGAAAGAAAGAAAGAAGCAAGCAATTGCATGTAAAAGAAAGACAGTGGAGTAGCAAATACTTGTTCCTAACAATCTCTGTTGCTGAGAACCAATCCAGAAATATCAGTGTGCAATTAATTCCAAGAACCCATGCTATGGGCCTCCAAGGAAAAGAAAATGAATGTTAAACATGGATTTCTCTCAACTTCTCCTTGAGCATCTGGTAAATAGCTTCAGTTCTTTCTGCTATTGTTATTAATAACAATGCTTCACCTCTGAGAAAGTCACTCCATTTTTAAGAAATAAGGTTACAGGAATGGAATGAAAATCAAGTCCTACTAACATCCAGGGGAAAGGCTGGCAGCCTTCCAGAAATACCCTTCTAAAGTGCCAGCATCATGTTTTTCAGTTTCCATTATCAAGAAGGAAGGGGAAGGAGAGATTTAGGAATGCTGAGGACCTTTGGGGATTAGCACCTGATCAGACACCTCATGACTGGGCTTTAGAAGCAGAAACCATGGAGAGCTTTCTGTAGAGGAACTGTGAAGGTGGGAGTTATTACAGGAGAACCAAGAGCAGACAAAGAACAGCTTCCATCTGTGGTATTACTGGTGTCTGCTTCCAGGCTCGGTGCCACCCTCAAACACCTCCTTGGAACTGACATGTGAGTTCTCGTGAAATAACCAATCTAATCATGTTGATTAAACATGGTGTCAGATATGGCAAATTCAATACTACAGAAAATGTGCCATCATTTTCTATGAATTTCATATGGGCAGCTAGTTATACATTTCCTGATGAATGGCAGATAGGAAATATTCAGTAAACATATGGAATTATTACAATAATTATACAGCATACATATATGTATAAGGTATTTGCATGATTATATATTTATATGCATATCAGTACAGATGTTCATGAATGTGTATATGCCTACATGTTAAGATGGGGAGTGTAATTGACAATGGGTATCTTCCTCTGTCATCCTCACATTATTCGTCAAGTTGGTGCATCTTGCCAAACATGTAGCTTGCTAATTCTGGGCAGACTATCTAGCCGTCTAATCCTGTTGACGCCTCCCAATGTCTGAGAGTATAGAAAATCACTGTGTCAAGCTTTTACAAAGATTCTGGGCATTCAGAGTACAGTCATCACATTTAAATAGCAAGCACTTTGTCCACTAAAGCATCTTCCCAGCATGAATTGAATAAATTAAAATTAAAATCATGAATGGACAGAACAGTATAATGTCCATTCTGTGTCAAGAAATGTTTTAAAAATCCCTTATGATGCAGGGATGACTACTTAGACATAGCTTCCATCCTAAGAGAATCTGTAGTTTAACTATTATCGCAAAACAAGTTTGAAAGTCAGTCTGATGTGATGCTAATTAGTCTGTGCTCCTGAGGAAAAAAATTTGCTTTGTTGATTCATATTATTTTTATCAATAGGAATAATCTTCAACTTTTAAAACTTTGATGTCGCTATGAAGAAACTGAAGTTTAAATAAGCCTTAAACTCTAATGGCAGCTATTTAAACACAGATTTCAATGTTGCATGTGAAGTGGAAACTTCTAGTTTCTTTGGAAAGTTATGTCAAATGACAGTTTGCTGTGGTACACAGGTGAAAGGAAGTTTTGCTGGAGCAGATACAGGAACGAATGTCTCCCCGAAGCAGACAGGTGAAGGATGTTTTGATATAGCAAACACGTGATAGGACCTGTGATGAAGGAGTATAAGTATGACCCCATAGATAGTGGGAGATGAGGACTGAACATTTGTTTGGTTTGCTCCTCCTCACTATTCTTTGCTAATGGCACACAAGTATTAGTTCACCTTACATAGCGTTATTGAGTTCCACTTGTGGAAACACAAAAAAGAAACTTACTCAAGAAATGCTCCTGAGGTTCCTGTGGAAAACTGCTTTCTGAGCCTTGCTGTAGGCCTGTTGGTGAGCCTGGTGGTTCCTTAAGGATTGAACTACACCTGCTGGTTTGTGCCTGGTGTCTGCCTACCTAGAGGACAGGTCTGAATCTACTGAGTTGTATTTGGTGTTTGCTATGGGATTGAACTGCTGAGAAAGATGGAGCTTGCCCCCAAAGAATTACTGCAAAACAGTCCCTTTTCTCCCGAATGCTAATAACTTCTCTCTTCCATTACCTCTATTAGGGGAGAGGCTAGAGCAGAGGATGAACTCTTACTTACTAAAAGTTGCAAAAAATTTATGCCTGCATACATGTGTGTACTTCTGTGCTTATGTGTATGTCTGTGATTATATATGTGCATGTGTAATGTGACACTATTCCTGAACAAATGTCTTCGCACTCTAGGTAGGGAACTAATAAAGGACGAAAGTAAAACTACCACAGGACTTGGTGAAGTTATGAAGTTTCTTTGTATTCCTTTAGGAGCATGGGTGAAGGCTGCTTATAGGAGCAAAAAGAACTCAAAGACAGTTGTATCACCCAAACCCTCTTCAAGCATGGGTGATAGTCCATGACACCCAGAAACACAGACCACACAGCACGATTTTCAGGCAGACCAATGGGCTGGAGTTCTTATTTCTTTTCCCATAGACAGCTATGTTGGTCCAAGCCTTTTTTAGTCAGCTTGTCTTGTATAAGAGTGTCTCTTAGCAGTTCTTACTGATTATGTATTGTGGGACTGCATAAGGGTATCCTAGTTCATGGCTGGGCATGGGCCTGGAACCCCGAGACTCTAAGTGAGAAACAGCAGGCGCTCAGCTACCGTCCCCAGAACCCAGAGTGCCCACATACGGTCTTGTCTCCATATACCTACACTGTTCAGTCTCATAGGCCATTACAGCCCCTCCCAAAGTGCACAGGTAGAGGGTGTGACTTTAGGCCTAAGGCCCTAGGGATTTACATACTAATGAAGGCCAGAAGGCAGAGCAAATTAGGCATGCTTCCCCAGAACCTCCCCTTTCTGCCTCCCTATTTAACTGAGGACTGCCCTGACTTTCTGGGGGGTGGGGTGGTACATCCAGATCCATCCACCATCTGCCATGACAATAAACCCTTTTGGAAACAAGGACTTTCTCGTGTCACTGGGGCCTGCCATTGCCAAAGCCCCCAACCTTTGGAACCCTAAATGTTTCTCCTATATGTGGGACCCACTGTGTGGAAAGCCTCTGGGACTCTTCCACTTCCGCTGCGCCCCCTATTTTCCCACAATGTATGCTTGGAGGAGAGACGTAGTGCATCTAGTCAGTTTGAGGAACTTCCTGAAGCTGTTAGGTTACTTATCTCTTGGGCCTTGAGGAGGCATCCTATAGAATGGAAGATCCTACCTTACTGCAGAACTTTCTGTGCTTTAAAAATCTTCCCTATAATATGAAGCATTACAGCTCATAGGGAAATGTTACACAACAGCATATTAAACTCACACAACAGAGGAGAGCATCATTATTTTGAATGTTAAAAGAAATAAAAAACAAAGGTCCGAGTATTTTATAGAAACCATGATAAGGGACATTTCTTCACCTTGTAATATAAACTTAACATATTATATTGACCTAGTCTATGTGGTAGCCATCAGTCAATGAAAAGTGCATTAAGTACATAACATTCTTTATAAGTGTATAATAAATCTATTCTACTTGCATTTCATTTTAAATGTTATGTGGCACAATTCATAGCTCATGTCTGCCTGAGGTCTATCATGTCACTGAGATACCTCATTAAGTCACCTCTTTGCTCTTCCAGGTTTTCATGTGCTCTGGAAAACTTATCTTCTTGCCGATTGACTAACAAGTTCTTCCATGATCTTGCTACCATTTTCAGACCTATCACATGTTACTCTAGACTGCGAATCCATTGTTATTTTCTTTCATGTACCATATCCTCCAGATCCTCTTGTTTTTATCTATTAACTGTGATGATATATATTTTCTCACTCTCTCTAATGGTCTTCCTATCTATCAAGTTCAACTTGATATTTGGATATTTCGGGAGGACTTCATGATTCTGTGTTGTGAGTGACTTCTGTGGTTGTGCCCAGAATCTACCTAATGTCTTACATGTCTCTGGTAATAACAATTATCATCACTTATTATAGCTGTGATTGTAAGAATATTTTATCATTACACTATTATCACCAGATAACATAGGGAAGGGGTATATTTTGTTCAAAGAATCTGTAACACAGGGGAAAAAAGCAGTGGTTTGTCTTTCATACTTTCATTCTTTCAAAGACAAGAGCAATTCTAGATGCTTTGTATGTAACAGTGGACCAAATGGTAAATTTCTCTGCCTAATGAATATTGGATTTTAAAGAAAGGCATTAAGTCATAACCTGTTAGAAATAATACATGCTAAGTTAAATTTTTAAATGAGGTAGGTAAAAAGAATGAAAGACCCAAGCAGAGAGTACAACCATCTGTCACGTGATAAAGATTCCAAACACACACATGGGAGGATAGATAGCATCTTTCTCCTATGGTGCTGGGAATGGGGGAAATGAGTGATCACTTAAAGAATGAAATAAGGTCATATATTTCCCATCACACAAAGATCAATTCCAAATACCTCAGTGTGAGAGGTGAAACGCTTAAATCACAGGAAGAAAATATAGGCAGAATCCCACGAGCTGTGCAGGAAAGAAAGAACCTTTCTAAATAGGATTTCATTCTCTCAGGATTTAAGATAGACGCTTTTCAAATATGAACTCATAAAGCAAGATAGCTTCCATATCCGGCAAAGGAAATAGTAAATCTGGTAAAAAAGGAAGGCTACAGATTGGGAAAGAATCTTTGCTAGCTCTGCACCCAGTAGAGAATTAATATTCAGAATTTACAGGGAACTCAAAAAAAAATACCCTAAAGAGTCAGAAACAAACAAACAAACAAAACCAAAAGAAAGACTTCATTTAAAAATGGGCTTTGGATCTGAACAAAGAGTTCTAAGAAGAATAAAAATGGCTAAGAAAGACCTCAAAGTCTATGAAACATCCTTAGCAATTAGGAAAATTGAAACTAAAGCTACTACAAGGCTTTTATCTTGTCCAGATCATGTGGCTAAGAGGAAGAAGCAACTACAACAGGTGCTGCTGAGGGTCTTTACTTTTAATGGAACTGCAAACTCTATAGCCACACTCAGAATCCATATGATCAGTTCTTTGAGTGTTAACATTGGATCCATTTTATGACTCAGGGTAATACTCCTAGACATATGCCCAAAGGTCTGTAGAGCCTACTCCACTCCACAAATGCTTGCTCTGTTCAATGCTAGTCTAGTCATCACAGGTCAGAAATGAAAGCAACACAAATCTCCATCAATGGGTGAGTGGATAATGAAAAGCTGGTCCATAAACACATGATTCTGTTCAGAGATTTAAAAAGGTGAAAGCATAAAACAGGCAGATCATTGGATAAAATTAGGAAATGTGGAGTTAAATAATCTAGGCCTAGAAATACAAATGTCACAGGCTCTCTATTTGTGAATCCTAGCTCTGAGTCATGAGATTTGAGAAATTAATCAGGAGTAACCCTGTAGAAGTCAGTGATCTAGAAAGGGGCCATGGGAATAGAGGAGAAGTAGTAGCACTAGAGAGGGGGACAGTAGCACAAAAGCATTATAAAAGGGCAAAGAGATTTAACTGGGGGACTTAAAAGAAAGGAAATTTAGAGGGAGAGAGAGGAGGGAGAGATAACATTATTTCATAAGTTTACTTTAAAAAATGCACATATGCACATGCGTTTTTTTATACACATATATAATACTGTTTTCCTATGACTTTTTCAAACATCCTTATTGTTATTTATTTCTCATTCTACTCTCTCTCTGAATTTCATATATACATTATATGTGCATGTGTGTGTTAAAATTATAGGTATATAGTCTAAATGGAATTGTGGTACATGAAGTGCTAATACTACTTTCAAGAACCACAGACTATTTAATACTCCAGTGTCAGACAAGGGAATCTCTCTTTAAGTTCTTGGTCAGATTCAAAAACAATATAGGCTACTGCTACTGCCCTTGGTGACCTTCCAACTCTTGAAGGTAAGACCTTATTGTTGAAGACATTGCAAACTTCGAGAACTGGACTTGGAGAAATCTAGATGTAATACTCTAAGCCTTCTTTTTCCAATCTTGCTCCCACTGCATTGGAAGGTTCTATACAAGCTGAATGGTGAACAAAAGGAGCCAGTAGAACTTCTCAGATGTTAAGTCTGAGAACAACAAGAAACAAAAAAAAGACATCCCAAAGTCTCAATAGTGGCACTCATAGTTGAAGAGTAGCCATTAGCCATCTATGACCACAGGAAAACTGCCATCATCGTTCTTCAAAACTAGTACAGCTTCCAACCAGATCCTAAACATTTATACTTATGCCATAGATACATATAGCCATGATCCTTCACCAAAGAAACCTATTCTGCTTCAAAGGATGCATGATTGTTTGGCACTTAGTCCTAAATATTAAATGCACAATAAAGATCTCTAAAGGCTAAGAACTAAAGTTAAAGAACAAGGGATCAAAGATGCCTTATGGGAGATATTGTCTTCTAGACAAGACAGATATGCTCCATTCACAAAATGTCAACAACTCATTTAACATCTATACCAGTTGATATGCCAACATAGACAGGAGGAATCTCACAAGACTACATCCCTGTTTGAAAAGCTACATAGGAGGAACAATTCTGTGTTAATATTTTTGAAATGGGTGGGTGGCCCCATCCTTCAACAGGGGCCCTGCCTAACCTCTGGATATGGTCTCTACAGGTTCTCTCTTCCCTTTGCTGGGTATTTCAGCTAATGTCATTCCTGTTGGGTCCTGGGAGCCTCTTGCTTTCTTGGCATCTGGGAATTTCTAGTGGCTACCTACAGTTTCCCATCCCCAACTGCTACACATCTCTGTTCAATTACCTGACCCTGTGTACTTCTCACATATCTGACACTGTCCCCCTTTCCCCTCCCCTTCCTTCCCTCTCTCTAGAGACTACCTCACCTAAGTTTTCATCCCATCTGCAGAGATCAATTCTTCAGTATCAAAGGATAGCCCTAAGCAATGAGACATTTGTTGAGATATCCACATTTAAAATGAAGCAATTTATAGCAGACACATGAGGCTTAACAGTGTATGTCTGCACAGTCCCTTATCACTGGAGAGGCTGTTCCACAAGTAGACCAAATATCCCAGCAGGCCTTGTGGCTAAGAGCTTACCATCATCACATTATTATATTTTTCACACATATTAATTTCAGCTTTTTTGCCAAATGGAAGAAATCTTAACAACACAAATGTTTATTTTATTGAAAAGTTCTCAATGACATTTCTATGTTTACAGGAATTCCATTTCTCCCGTGAGACTATTACACATTTTAAAGAGAATTAAAATGAAAGAAACCAAGTAATATATCCCACTGGAACCAGCCAGTGAGGATTCTATGACTTCTATCAGGTCTCATGCTGGCACTGTGCTATGAATTACTATGCATCTTTTCAGTACTACCTTAAGGGATATGTATGTATATGCATAAGTGTATGCGTATGTGTATGTATATATGTGTATATGTATATATACATATATATTCTTGAGAAATTATATCTATCTCTCTATATATCTATATCTATATATCTATATCTGTATCTATATCTACATCTACATCTATCTCTATCTATCTATCTATCTATCTATCTATCTATCTATCTCCTCAAGAATGGCTCACAATGTAAAATTTTCTACTTGTACTTGGTTAAGAACTAGTTCAGCTCATAAAGTAGAAAAATAGTTATTAGAAATCATGCTATATTTTAATTTAACCATCATCATCAAAAATAAGTTTTATAGAAAATATGAGATACAAAATCAAGGACATTTCTGACCCTCAGTAATGGCCAGAAGAGGACTGCATAACGTACTGAGGAAGAAATGGGAACAGTGGAAAAGTCAACAGGGCTAAAATATGCTCTGTAAATGCGGCAACCTACTTGCCTGTATAATTTAGTTGTCTTTCTTGTCAAAGTTCACTCTGTTTTTACTCTTGGACTCTCGAACTTTCTACTACCCATCCCCTGCCAGCCCTCCCGAATTCCCTTCATTATAATTACTCCAGCAGAACTCGTTTTGCCTTTATTTTCTTCAGAATTTTGTGGAATAGAATGAAGAACTAGATTATTGAGTCAGGGCCACACCCTTGCCTATCTTCTCTGAGGGTTTCACCCTTGCCTTAGATGACATGCACATATACCTGCACAATACTTCTTTGTATATACAAATTGTGTGACTGTTTTGTCTTTCCTAGTCACATTAATTAGCCCCCTCCAAAAGCCCTTATTTTTTCCTAAACTGACTAAGCCCATCAACATGACAAACAGGTAAGGGATGTGATCTCATAATTCTTCTGTCTTGTTTGCTAAAAGAGGCAGTGAGTTCCCTGACATTTGATAAATTTCAAGTTACATTTTCTTTGAAATCTGTTGCTACTCTTTAAGGAAGATATCTGAAAAATCTCCGGGCTTTCAATCTGCTCCCCCACACGAGTTGGAACTTGTCAGCCTCTCTATAATGTTTCGGCTACACTTTGATCATACCCTCATTGCTTCATGCAGTAGAGTCAGCTGAATACACAAATGTTTTCCTTGTTAGATTCTGCATTCTTCATTAAGTAATTTCTGTATATCTTTGGAACGTTATTGAGTTCTTTCTACTTAGTATGTCTTAATGAAAATAGTCTGTAAATGGTAAGTGCTAGCATCATAGTTGTAAAAAAAATAAAATATTAAATTATCACTATGCAAAAGAGATATGACTAAGAAATTGCAGTAAGAAATATAATATCTGATTTCAAACAAAAACATCCTTTGTGCTGTTAGTTCTTTGATTAGATTATACCGAAAGTTGGAAATAGATCATCTTTGCTTATTCCTACTCATGGTTTTATAGATTTGCAGGAGAGAATACTGAAGAATTCTTAGGCTTATTTATGGAAACTGTAGTTTTTCATTGAATTTAAACTAATGTATGTTGTTCAGAAGCCAACATCTTTGAAGCTTTTACTTAGACTTAAGCTTATGTAACTTTTAATTGGTAGCACATGTTCTCTGGATGTCCATGCAGATGACTTGTACAAAGTTTACTTCTGAACAAAGGTATAGAAACTTGTAAAGCTACTTTTTATCTGTTTATATTATTTTACTTTATAATATATAAAATTTATTGAGGCTGTATAATTACCATAATGCTCAAAACCTATAAAATGTATCTATGCATATATCTACCCAGATGTATTTGCAGAGAGAAGGAAAAAAAAAGAACAAGAACATTGACGAAGGAGACAGGTTAGTGACCAGAGGTATTTGTGAAGTCACATATATGTGCATGTATCTCCTACCATGAATCTACATCTGTTAGAATAGATACAGAAACAGCTGTATCTTTATACTTTCCCCTCTACATCTTCATGTCTGTTTTATGATGGTTAAATTGTGTTTGTTTGTAAAATAATGTTATTTGTGTATATGTCTTTTTATTTTTATAAATGATCATTTTTATACTACCCAAAATAGAAATTATTAAAACCAGAATGCTAATAATTATACTAAAATATATACAGATACATTAACCAAAATGTTAACATTATGAGCTCTTTACATTGCTAATGAATGTAAAAATCCATAATACTCTTGATATATACAGCATAGGGATGAGATACCTTATTGGTGGTAATTACTCATTTAACTTTTCCAGCTGAGTTTTCTTGCTAGAACAGATAATTCAGTATCCTGCATAACTTAAACTTAATTAACAGCTTAAGACTTTGATTTTTTCCTTTTATTAATTGTGATTATTTTTCTGTGCTCTGATCTTAGTCTTTATGTGAAAATAATAACTCTAAATATAATTTGGAAAGCATAACAGTGAAATTTATTTCTACAAGAAGATAGATGAATGCTCAAAATAATTAATTATTTGTTAAAATAGCTTATTCAAGGGGTGACCCTCATCTTTCTAATTTTTGGACCTTAACAAACCTTTTCTTCTTGTCAGTAGCTTCGACTTCAATTTATTCCTACAGAATGTCAGTTAAATCTCTACTCTCATCTGGCTATATTAAGAAGTTGTGATTCTTACATGGATGTGAGCAAACCGAAAAATATTTATTTCTGTACCTATTCTAGCATAAATGATTTATTGATAATATAAATATGGATATTTCAGTTTCAGTAAATTAAATAGACACTGTCAGCCTTGAGAAGAGTATAAGGAAAGTCTTTGTTGAAAGCACATAGAAGAAAGAATGTCTATTTAAACTGGACGATTTAGCCATCAGCTAAAACAGATTCATTGCTACAAGTTTTATTCTGATAGCATTAATTGACATGAAATAGTATATGCCACAAAAATAAATAATAGTATGCTTATTTGCTGAGAGTTTTATGTTAAGACTTGAGAAAACAGTTATAGACCTTGCTTCATATTGGTGAATGGATTTCTTTTAGCTTTTCTAAACAAATAAACAAAAACATATTTTTAAAACATTTAGACAAATAAAGTCTTTAAATAATCAACAGAGTTTCTGATGGGCTTCTTTCTAAATTATTCAAAGATTTTTGAAGTTCTTGTGTCAGAATAGGCCTAAACATAATTATAAGAAAAATATTCATAATCCCTATTCTATAATAACCATAAGCTAAGCATATACCACCTTTTCTGAGTCTAATTCTCTTAGTTTTGTTGTTGATGGTAACATCATTGTTTCTTCTGTATTATTTAAATATACAACTACAATCATTTACTATAGAATCAGAAGACACAAAGTGAATGGAAAACTGTATTTTTAAAATTGTTACTATTACTCCTGGTGAGCAAAGACTGAAAAAAAAAAAGGCGTCTTTCATCAAAACTAAAGATTGGGTATTTAAAAAATAAATATTTTATTTAACAGTCCTAAAATATTAACTAGATAATGTACGAGCTAAGATGAGAATGAGGACATGGATACAGAGAGACTTTGTCTGCATATCCACACATGTGTGGTTCTAATGCTCAATATCTCTCCATCTAAGAAGGGCTCTTTCTTTCTCTGATATCCATTGCTTTTCTCACTTCTATAGACTTCCCCTTCCCTCTTTCCCCTTCCTTCCCCTCCCCTCCCTTCCCCTCCTCTCTCCTCCCTTTTCTCTTCCCCTCTCCTTCCTCCTCCCATGCCCTCTACTTACTTCTCCTCCACTCCACTCCCTTTCCTTTCTCCTTCTTTCACCTCTCCTCCCTTCATTCCTCCTTCCCTCTTCTCCTCTCCCCTCCCTTCACCCCCTCCCCTTCCTCATCCCTTCGCCTCCCCTCTCTTCATTTTCCTCCCTTGCCTTCCCTCTTCTCCTCTACCCTCTATTGCTTTTTACTCTCCTTCCTTCTCTAATTCTCTCCTGTCTTCTTTTTTCAAGGATGACTCAGATAAAATAATGAAAGGTGAAAACACAGAAAGAAAAATTGAAAAGCGAAAAATGACAGGAAATGTCATGGCCTTTAGAAATCAACTACTAGATGATATGTAGGACTGAAGATGCTGTTTGTTTTTGATTCATTTCTTTTTCCATGCTTTGCTTTTACTTGAAGATTTCCTGAGTATATACAAAGAAACTGTAAAACAAGGATTATCTGACAGTAGAGAATTTAGTATCTGGAAGATATTTTAAAAACACAAAAGCTGAGGCATTGAAGTATCTTATCATCTAATAAATTATCTCTGGTGATGATTAATCTATGTGATTCCTGGTTTGTGTCTCTCTCATGATTTATCTCAGTTGCTGTTATTGGTACAGCAATAACTTTTAGGTTAAAGATTTTTTCCATTGTATATAAACTCTACACCCTGAAAAGGTATTTTGTACTGAAAATGTCTTCATAACTTCCTTGGTTGTAAGAGATATTGAAAATGGTGCCTAAAATTTCAGGATAATTCTGAAACTTTCATTTATGTTAACTCTATCATCTAGGTATGTCCTTTATATGTGGTAGTACATATTGGACAAGAAAGAAATATCACTTTACAGAATCACTTTATTGTACCCTTCTTCTCTCTCTTATGGATACAGTTGTGTCCATAGACTGGCTTGTGATGATTATCTTCTCATGCTCCTTAATGTGTTTCAATGCCATTGTAAAAAGACTATTTTCTAACAATATTGTAAAACGGTAGAAAAGAGTGAAGACTACGTCATTGTTCCAGTGCCACATTTGTAACGGTACAAATTTGACATTCTCCTTGTATTTTCTCAACAGCTGCTTGTTTTTCTCTGTGTTATGTTTAATATGAGAGCACATAGATTGAATTTGGCTTCACGGCAGGGTATTTTATGTGGGCGTGCTATAAAGCATTCAAGGAACATACTGCACATTACTCAAAGCTCTATACATTTACAGAGCAGTAGAGTTCTGGTGTTTGTTTGTTTGTTTGTTTTTGTTTTGTTTTGTTTTGCTTTTTTGGAGGAAATATTTTTATTCTCTCCTTACAGACTTTGTAATTCTTGTATGGGCATGATAATCTGTTTTATGTCCTTAAATTGTACTCAATTGTATCCTCAGTTTGCATTTGGATCCAGTATGCATGCATTTAATATCACATATCTCGACCTAGTCAATGTTTTTCTCTAAACTTAAAGGAAATAGTTGAAAGGAAAAACCCAGAATAAAATATCTTAGGAAGATTTAGACTTGGTCTGGCTATGTTTAGATTTCTTCCAAATCTTGGCTCAGCTTTAAGCTTTATTGGCAGTCTCATTCAGAACTGTGGCTTTATCCTATTTTTTTCGTTTGGCTAATATGATTTGTTAAAACATTCTCTGTTTATTTCTTCTTGCTTAACATTTTTCCACACAGCGGGTATAATGAATTTTTGTTTATGATGGGCAGTGCTGCCTGAATTATGGTATGGAATCTGGGTTTGGTTTCTTTGCGAAGGTATTTTATTGCTCTTTTAGTGAATTTATGCTGCTTCTGGTATTCTATCTCTGAAGTTTCTCTGAAGTTGGTTGCTAAGGAGGAGCTATTTCTTAGGAAAACTAGGCTGTATCTGGTAGTAAATGACCACCACAATTTATTAAAATTAGATTTACCAGATTTCTTGGTATAAGTGTTATCATATTTCCTTCTAACATATTTTTGCATTTGAATTATGTACAACTCAACAAATACTGTATCTTTTAAAGTTAAGACCCTCAAAGCTCTTTAAAATTCCATATGCATGGGGGCCTATTGATGCTGATCAACTGCAGAAAACATGTATTAAGATATATTCTCCCTCAAGAACTAAAGAGATCATATTTCTGTCTACAAAGAATACCACTGTGGGCTGTATTCTGAAATGAAAGTAGCTGAAGAAACGACTGTACCTCTTTGAGATGCCTCACTGTCAACTTAAATCGCATAAAATAAATGTCTAAAGAAACCAAACCACAATTTCCGGGTTAATGTGAAAATTTACCACCATCTTACATAAACTGACTTGACAGGTTAGAGCTGTTGTGGGGGAAGAAGATTCATTAAGTCAGTCTTCTGCTCATTCACTGTTGAGCTTCACTGTGTATTTTTTTTTTAACCAATGTATGTTAAAATGTAACAATTTTGGGTCACTTGTTGCACTAATTTTTTCCTCGAGAAGTTAAAAATTTTGAAAGAAGTTCCAATTACCAAATTCCTTGTAGTTTACTTACTAGTGACATGGTCACTCAAGTGGCTGCTTTTCCATGTAATATAGAACACAGAAATCGAACAAAGCCGACCTCATTGGGAAAAACCAGTTTTACTTCTAACAAGGTTGCTAAATCTATGCTGAATCTTGGCTTTCTCGTCTGTGAAATAAAATTAAGCATGCGTGGTTGAGTGACCATTGTACAGAATGTTTACAATGAGTGTAAGATGACTAGACTCACAAGATACGTGTTTGGGACAGGATAACTGGTTCTATATTTTTTTATATAAATTATTTCACATGCATGCTTAATTTAACATTAAACCAGAACATTTAAAATATAAAGACGGTCAGTAATTACATATTTCCATAAGTGCATACATTATACTTAAGTATACAAAATAAGAACAATAAGTGCAGAACTGGTATTTTAAAGGGCAATGCTGATAGGATGGTGTAGTTTTTCTTAAACTTTGGAACACATTGCTAATGATCAAAAAGCCTGAGGAGAATTTTAGTGTAGAAACAGAAAATGATCGAAACGAAAAAAAGAAAAGTAAGTGAACTGCAAATAATGTTCCCACTTATTTGTGTCTCTGTAATCCTAGGATTGTGATGTTAGGGCTTCCTTTCTAGTAATTAAGAGCTTGGTTTCTAGAGATGACCCAGTATTCACTCTGGAATCTCAGAAGTTTCCTTCTATTTCCTTGTCTTGTATTATACAACTCGACTTACTCTAATGCCTGATAATGTGCATCCACCCTTTCAGGTTAAAAGGAATCCCCAATAGATGAGTTAGGGAAAGACTGAAGGAGCTGAAGGAATTTGTAACCTCATAGAAAGAAGAATAATATCAACCAACCAGACCCCCCAGAGCTTCCAGAGACTAAACCACCAATCAAAGAGTAGACACAGAGGGACCCATAGCTCCAGCTGCATATGTAGCAGAGAATGGCCTTATCTGGCATAATGGGAGGGGAGGTGCTTGGCCCTGTGAACCCTTGATACCCCAACATAGGGAACTGCTACATAGGGAACTGCTAGGGCAGTGAGGTAGAAGTGGGTGTGTGGTTGGAGGAGCACCTAAAGCTGACGGGTAGGGGATAAAGGGTTTGTGGAGGGGAAACTGGGAAGGAGGATAACATTAGAATTGTAAATAGATAAAATAACCAATAAAAAATAAAAGAATATAAAATAAAATAATAAAATAGAAGAATGTTTAGACTAACACCTGTACATAGTAAGTAGCAAGTTAATCCAGCTAATACATTATGTCAAGATAAGAGGAAATTTATATCTCTTTTTGATTATATGTGCACAGAACAATTCTGTAAGACATTTTACTTATGTAATTGTAACTTTGGCATGATACATAAATATGCTACTTTCTACCTCTTGGAGAGGTGATAAGAATGAAAACCAAACCAGAAATTAACAATAGAATATCCATGTTCATGTTTTATTATTAATTTAAAGCTTTTAACATAAAATAACTCAAAATCTCTGTCCCTGTATTCACGATGATTCAAGATGGTCACCTTAAAGCAGCTTTGATTTGATGTTTTCTGTTTCCTGAAACATTTCAGTGCTTTGAGTTTGATCTATTTCATCATATTATCATTTTCATAATTGAAACAGCTGTATCTAAAAATTTAAAGAATATTTTGCATATAACTTGATAGAAAAGCTCAGTGTCGCCAAAATAAAAGGATTGCAAGATTGAGCTAGATAATATAAGAACATTCTTTTGTGTATTCTTCATATGCATGGTTATACATGCTTTTATGTTAGCATGCAGTAGGCTCTGATGTAATGAAAAATGTCCTCAAATCTTGCAGCACAATAGCAAGTCCAATGTGTTTCCATAAACAGTCAAGACAGTAGGCTTGTAGCACATCATCCATTTCAAACGTTGGTTGCCCTCATGACAGAGAGGTAGAGGGCCTTCTGAAGAATTTTGCATTGAAAATGAATAATTTAGGGCTCGACATATGGATAAGTGCTTAGGAACACTTCTAGATCTTTCAGAGGACTCAAAATTGGTTCCCTGAACCCATCTTGGACAGCTTACAATTTCCTGATACTCAGTTCCAAAATCTGATGCTCTTTTTTGGCCTCTGGAGGCACCTATATTCATGTTCGTACAAGAACACACACAGACACACAGACACACACACGCACACACACGAGAGAGCGAGAGAGAGAGAGAGAGAGAGAGAGAGAGAGAGAGAGAGCCACAAACAAAGACTCACACACAACTGAGTACACATAAATAATAAAATAAGTATTAGAAATAATACGTGAATTGATATCAATGCCACAAGAATTGCTCCCATGTCTCCTTCCAAACCACATGCAGCATAATCCTCCTGCTCTTTATGGGAGAGAAAACTGGAAATATTTGGTAAATGATTACCATATTATGAGTCACTGAAGAAATACTATTATGGTAATTACAGTGTTCAGGCTCAGAAATACGCCTGTGGCCTTTGCAAGATATATCATATATACCATGTTGTTTTCCTATACTCTAAAATAATTTTGGATTCCAACAAGTCAATTAAGAATTAGTAGTAGAGGGAACTCTAGATTCTGAAGAAAAATGAGATATGCTTCCTACTTTTATAAAAAGTTCATAGTCCAATGAGGAAGACAGCATCATAGCATAAAGATTTTCAGTGCCTACACCACATATCCCATTGGTGATTTGATGAGAGTGACTTTAGCACAGAAAAAAAAAAAAGGAACGGGTATGACAGGACCACATATGATGGCTTCAGATAGAAATAATATCGACGATAGGAACTGATGCATGGATGGTTGACACTGAAATTATGATGACCATTTCTGATCATTTAAAATAAGTGTTTGCTGCTTCCATCTCTTTTTGGTTCATAGAGAACCTGCACCATTGTTTTTAGCTAAAAATAGAGTACTTTTGAATTGTTGCATTCATGCATATAATGTGTTTGGGCCAAGTTCATCCCCTGCCCCCTCCATTTTCCCTCCAGTGTCTTCCCTATTCTTCATACTACTTTCTTCTTCTGACTTCACGTACTCTCTATTTTAAGCCCATTGAGTACACTTTGTGTTCCTCGTATATGCATGGATATAGTAGCAACTACTGGAGCATATGTAGCCTCTTAGTGGATTCATCCTTGAAATAAATGGACTCCCTCTCTCCCGGTAGCCATCAATTGCCAGTAGCTCCCCAGTTAAGCACAAGGTTTCATGAGCTGCTCCCTCATACTTGCTGGCTACTGCTGGTTTGATCTTATGCAGGTCTTATGTATGCATTCTCAGATGCTATGAATTATTAAGTACAATGACCCTGTCCTGTCTGACATGGTAGGATGTGAATGTCTTGGATACACCAAACGTCCTATTGGTTGTGTTATAGAGAATAAATAAAAACTGTGTCTGACAATAAAAACTTCATGCTCTATTGTGATGTATTGCAGAAGATGTAATAAAGCCTTTTAAATGGCATCCCATGGACAGCAACAGCAGTTACTTGTTTTCAAGGGTGGAATGAACCATTTTGTGTTTAAAAAATATTGCATGCCAAGTTCTCAAACAATAAATAAAAATACACTTTTTAGAAACCTAAACATCCTACTGGGCATGGTTGTGCATGCCTTTTGTTGCAGAACATGAGAGGCAGAGGCAGACAGATGTCTGTGAGTTTGAGGCCAGCCTAGTGTATAAATCAAGTCCGGAACAACTAGGGATTGTTACACAGAGAAATCCTGTCTCAGAAAACCAAAAAAACCAACCAACCACATGTTTCTAAGTGCTGAAGAAAAGAAGCTCAATCAGTAAAGTGTGGCCTTGGTTCAAAATCATAAAGACCAGTATAAAATACAGCATGTAGCAGCAGATTTAGAATTTTAGCTCAAGCAGGCAGAGACAGTCAGCTTACTGTCTGCCAGCATAGTCAAGTTTGTAAGTTCTAGGCCAATGAATTAGCGATCTCAGAAAGATAAGGTACATGTCATCTGATGAATGACACTTGAACAACTACAACCTAGATTGTCCCCTGATCTTCATTTGCACTCAAATATTGGCACAAACATGAACATACACATTATATACACACACATACCTATACACATGCACATATACACACACTCACACACACACATATACAATATGCATTCTGAAACAAAGGATGAAACATTGGAATGTCAAGCTCATCAGGAAGAATATTGATAAAAAAAGCAATAAAGCTTTTCTAGGTTTGCATTTGATCTTTGTAGTAATATATTTTCAATACTGAGTTTATAATCTATATTAAATCTAGCTGGGAACTCTGATATTAAACATCTTTGTGCTTGTTTGAGTAAATGACTAGGCAGAACTATTTCTCATGTTTGTGCTGGGGTTTAGTTAACTCCAGTTTTCTCTTGTGATTTGATCTGACATCCCATGCATTTTATCAGTGATATTGCACAATACAATTCTTGGAGAACATAAGTGGAATATCATAGATGGACTTTGCACACAAAGTTGTATAAACACCTCCTCAGAAACACACCTGCACTGGCATCAACACTTGTGAAATTGTAGAAGAATTTGTCAGATGAGAAAACCATGAAAAAAAATGAAACCATTTACATTTATAGAGGAAACACTTCATTAAGAAAAATATGTGGAAAATTTAAAAATATTGAAATCTGTTTCTAAGTTATATTTTGCACATTTTAAGTAATTGTAGAATCTGAGAAATATACTTTCAACAGAATTATGTATTTCTAAATGATTTAAACTGTTCCAAAATGTGAGTCAGCTTATTTATTTTTGATAATACATAAAATTTAAAACACATTTCTATAGTTATCTCCTAATTTATACATTCCTTTTTTTCTTGGAAGGAAGAAATACATGCCTCTGTATTAGTATCCATTACTATTGCTGCAAAAGTTATAAAGGTAGTGGTTTAAAGTGAAAATTAACATTATACTGATTTGGAGGTTAACAAGCCAAAATCACTTTCATTGAGCAGAAGTTAAATTTTTCGCAAGCTCGGCTCATTCTCTAGGTTATAGAACAGAATTGATTTCTTTACTTCTCCAACTTCCGCCACTAGCTCGATAGCGTTTCTCTCCCGTGTGATCTGAACTGCACTCATCAGACTACCTCTCTCTCTGACTCTAATTCTCCCGCTACACTCTCTCATAAAGACCTGTGAGATCACATAGAGATGGCCTGAAAATACAAGATAATCTCCTGACCAGTCTCTAATCTTACCTGCAAAGCCACTTGCTGTTCAGAACAGTGTGGGGGGATTCCCTACAACATCATTCAGGATTCTTGTTGACATAACCAATATCTCACATGCATTAAATATTTGCCATGTCAAAAAAAAAGTAACTCATAGAATTATCCTGACCTACGACTAATTCTTTTTTTGTTCCAAACTTTACCTGACAATAAAGCTATTACTTTATTCACTACAGTCAGAAATGTAGAGGTATCCAATGTCTTTTCCTTTATTCTTTGTATGTTGAAAAGAGTTTGTTTTTCAATTTTCTGTTTCTTAATTTTCATACTATTACATTACCCTATTGGAGTTTAAATTTTCTGTTGTTCTTGTTTTCCTTTGGGCTATCAGTCTCTTCATACTCCTTACCATCTAAAAACAATAAAAAAAATTGTTTTAGTTTCTGGATGAAAGGTGGAATGTGTATCCCAACTAGGGATAGATGTGACCACTTAACTATATCATAGACAAATTGAAGGGAAGTCAACTAGATTAAGGGTTGGTACAAGAAAATCTCCCACAGGCAAACAGCCATGCTATCTCCTTCTCTGCCAGGCCAAGACTAAAAACCTTGAACTCAGTGGAAGCTTCATTGATGATTCTGCAGATATAAGATGAAGGCATCACCACTCCCAGAAGAAACTTCAGGAAATCTAAATCATGAATAAACTTCACTTCTATAGTATGTGAGACAACATGTATTTGGAAGCTTCTTTGTTCTGACTGTAATTATGACTTTGACCATTAAAAAATATCCACCAGGATCAGAACTCTCTGATGCTGTTCTTCCAGCTTCCTCAGTCATGAGGGAGCTTTCACCCCTATGTCATTCTTAGTTATTTAGTGTAGTCTATATTTCTTCTAAAAATGCCACTGGACCCATATTTGTTGGCTAATTCTTGCTTCTTGATTCCTCAGAAAGTAGGTTTTGTCTTGTGTCTGTATATCAAAATTAAATTTAAATTATATCCAACTATCTTGTAAACAATCTCTGCAATTATTTTTTTGACTTTATACAGGGCAGATAACATTGATTTTGTATTTTGAGTGCGAAACATTTTTGTCAACCTTATAATACAAATTTATTGTAAAAAATATTGCTACAAGACTGCAATAAATGCTTTTTGGACAGACCTCAAAACAATTTCCTTACCTATAAAAACAGTGTTGTAAGTTTGTTGCCATATGGTTGCTAAGATGATTAAGTGATGTAGTATGTAGTATACGCACAGCATCTGGTGCATTGCAGGGCTTGAGAGTTAATTGAGATAGTTTTTCTTCCTTACAAACTTTAATTCATGCTTTTTTCCTTTATCCTAATTGTCTCCACCCAAGATCACAATTTGGCTCCAAACTCTGTGATGATGGTTTTGTTTTTGTTGGTTTTTTTTTTGTGTGTGTGTGTGTATTAGTTTTCTCTTTCCATTCAAAGTTTAAACTTCTTCTGGACACCACTACTCTATACACTTTTTGTTAGCCTCACTCCCTTTGGACAGAGAAGGTGTTCAATATAAAAGTTGTAAAATGGTTGAGTTCTCTCTATATGTGTTCTATTATGTCCCATTAGAGTCAGCTCTAAGCTCAGATCTACACAGAAGAGAAAAAAAATACTTTGGTCAATAAATGAGCCAGTGCATAAAATATACTCTCAATTTTGCCTTAACGCTAACGTATGGAGCTATTATTTCATTTACAGAGTAGAGTCTCACTGCCAATTTAGAGTGTATGTTGTGGAGGGCTGGAGGAGGTGTTATATTAGTGTGTGGAGAAATTCTGTAAAATCACCAAGTTCATTGGTTCTCATTAACACAAGTGCACATATGTACACACACACACACACACACACACACACAGAGCCATATAAAAATTAGCCACAATTTGACATTGTATTATCTTACTGTTCTTCTACGTATGACCAAGAACTCACTCCTTAAAATCATCCTTTAGAATAACACTAATCTGTTCAACTAACATGTGGAATTAAAATAGTAAAGAACTTCTGGAAAATAGTTAAATAAATAGAGAATTAGGAAAGAGTGAAAATGTAGAGTTGAGATCGTGATTCCAAGAGAACTGTGCCATGGATGAAAACATAGACCGTGGAGTAAAGCCAGTGAAGTTCATCCATGGTATTCTTCCTTATTGTGTGAGACAGCCTTGCACGAGTTTATTTAACAATCAAAACCTGGGTCATTACTTCCCTAACTCATTCCCAACTCTTCATTAGGTGCTCAGGAAAGAGTAATCAATAGTGCAAGAAAACATTTAGATACAGTTCTTACATCTTAAAGGGAATACCACAGTTGACAACAATAGCAAGATATGTAGAGCACAATATAGTGAAATTCTCCAAGGAAAATGTAGACAGTATACTGGGAAGATAGATAAAAGGTAACATGAGTAAATGAAACTAACTTTTCTCTAAAAGTATAGTGAGGGATCTCATTGAGAAAGTGGTATTTGGCAGTGAGTCTCAATAAGGAATGGCTCTACAGAAATGTGGAAAAGCTTCTAAGAAGTGGATAACAGGTGTGAACACTTTTAAAGGGTGAAGAAAGATGAAGGGTTTATAGGTTCCTTTGGCATGTCCAGGATTTTTCATTTCACTCTGAGTGGTTTGCAAAGCATTGAAATATTTTGAGCAGAATATTGGCCTGTTAAAATTTATGCTTTTTGTCATTCTGTTCTATTTGAAGGGAAAAGTGGTGAGAGAAGAAACAAAAGAGTAGTTAGGACTTTAGTGAAACAAAATAGTTCAGGGTTGAAGATGGGGATTGGTTAGTTTGTAGTAATTGTGATGATAAAAATAAGTCAGTATTTATGGAAAGACCCTATAAGCTTTGTGTTAGAAGCACTGTAATAAACCAGAAAAATATAGTCAAGGAAAAATCAGTGAAGTATAGTTTGATTAGAGATAGAGTCACTTTGGAACTACAAACAAAATACTGTAGAGCAAAATCTTAGTACAACAGCAAACGGAGTAGTTTTCTAAGTTAAGAAAAATAGTTTTATACATAAGCAAATGAATTAAAAGCAGAAGCAAGGGTCAAACTAGAGCAATCAACAATAAGACCAGTTCAAGATGATGATATCACTTAAAACCATCAGATTAAAGTGACCAGCAACTGTGTATATGTGGTAGAAAATCCCAGATCCTGAAAAATATGTAGTAGTAAGAATGAATTCAATAAACCCTTGTTAACATTAAGTACGTTGTAAATGTAACCATCTCAGGACACTGTTAGTACATGATAACATTTCAGAAATTATCACATGTGAATTTTTTTCTTTAAACACTATAAGTTGAGATACTTTTGCTTAGATATTATGTCCTCCAAATTAGCTTGCTGATGAAGATGATATCATTTGATGGAAAGATACTTTTTGGTAGTTCTATCATGTAACAAAAATAAGTGGAAAGTATTGTGTTAACACAATCTGGTGAGTCTTTTATTACTATTTACATATATTTGACCAAGTAGAATTGGATAACCAATGAGAGGTCATTCTTGGGGACTACTAATTGTGTCTATCTTAAAAGTACTTAGCTTCCTGGAGTTTTCCTTTGTGTTGGCAAGGGACTGCATAAGAATTCACCATTCCACAATTACATGTCTATTGCTATTGTCATCTTTCAGGTCTTGTTTAGGTAACCATATTGTTGTGGTATCAGGGTGTAGTTTACCTGTCATTTCACAGAAGACTTCATGGTACTCTGGCCCTTACAGTCTTTTTTCCTCCTCTTCTGAGATGTTTCCTAAGCCTAGATGGAGGAGTTACAGTGCAGGTATATACATTATTTTGTCTGCCACAAATAAAGTCTTCTTTGATGAAGAGTATAAGTTATACTTATTTATGGTTATAAGGATAAGTATTTAGAATACAAATAGGATATATATTGTTTTAGTAAAGTTGTGCTAATATGTTCTCTTAAAAAAAATATCCATGATTTACCTCATCATCCCTGGGTAGATGGCTAGGTAATTTTTCAGGATCAAACATGATTTCTTGCCTGTTAAGCAGACCCTAAGTGCAATAAGAGAGTTATTGATTACAGCCAAGACACAAGCATCACTATCACATGTATAGGGATATTTTTTTCATGCTAGTCACTATGGTTCATAGGCATCACAACTGAGTATAATTATTGGTTGTTTCTTTCTCTTGGCAGCTACCATTGATGACACAATGCTATGAAAGCTAGTTCCCAGAGAGAAGGCAGACCAACCTAAGTGTCCAACATCAGAGCAATGGAACACACACACACACACACATACACATACACACACACACACACACACACACACATCTTAGGTGAACTAATCCAATCACAGACAAAGAAATTTTCTGTCATGTGGCTACTAGATTTTATACACTCTTTTAGATTTTATGTATACATTTTGGGACTAAGGTGTATTAGAGTAGGTACAGACTATTCAGCTAGGTAGGAAAGTATGAGAGATAAACATGAGTTGTGGAAAGTAGCAGGAAAGCTTACATCATCAGAAAGTGTAAAGGAGGCGGTTAGGGTGAGCTAGAACAGAGGAGAGGAGATAGGGAAGAAGGCAGGGAAGAGAATCAAGAAAGAAAGCTTGGCTGGAAACGACATTCTGAAACCTAATTCTTTGTAAGCAAGTAAAAATAATAAAATTGTTTAAAAGGACTCTTGGATACTATACTGAATAGATAGGGAGAGAGTCAGCAGCCTTGTCTGGTCTCTGATTTTAGTGGGATTTTTTTCAAGTTTCTCTCAATTTAGTTTCTTGGAATTGATAAATGAAGCCACTAAATAAATATTAAAAAATTCCATATTTTTTCCTTATCTTAACATAAACAGCGAAGTTCATGACAAAATCCTGAAAGCAATCTCATTTACAGAACATGCACACACACACACACACATGCATGCAAGCATACACACAAGTGAACTAAAAGTCAGAAATACAAGACTTCAGATAATAAAAGTTATTTTTAAAAAGTAAGAGAAATTAAAGACATCAAAAGATGAAAACCTTTCTCAAATTCATGGATTGTAGGAATTAATCCAGCCAAAATGACATAGTGTTCAAAACGATCCACAGAGTCAATGCAATCACTATTAAAGTACAAATGACAGTCTTCATAGAAGCCCACAAAATAACCCCAAATACGTTTGGAAACACAGAAGAGCCTGCTTTGTGTTAGCAGTCCCTCCCCATACCCCCTAATAACACTGTAATCTATATCTCCTCTTTCTGAAGATTCCCTGATCACCCCTGCTCCTTCGCAGCTACTCAATTTCTGGACTCATTCAGATTGAAACAAGCACATAGGAAACTGAAAAGTTAATGCTCACATGTAAAAGAGAATATGCAACATTTGTCTTTTTACATTTGGGCTACCTCACTTAGGATGATAGTTCCTAGTGCAGCACATGTATGTGCAAATTTCATTTTTAAGCAGCAGGATAATATTACATTGTCTATATGAATCACATTTTCATTATGCGTTTATCTGTTGATGTTCATCTAGGTTGTTTCCAAGCTGTTATGAATATGGTAGTAATTAGCAGGAATGAGCAACTACCTCTGCAGTAAGCTGTAGAATTAAAGAGTGGTATAGCTGGATATGGTGGCAGATCCATTTTCATCATTCTGAGGAACCTCCATAGTGTTTTCCATAGTGGCTATAACAGTTTACGTTCCCACCAGCAAGTAATAACTTTCCCCCTTCCCACCAGGATGCTTACCAGCATCTGCTGCCATTTTTTTTTAATTGATCATGTCCATTTTGACCTGATTTAGATGAAATCTCAGAGTAGTCAGAATTTGCACTTTTCTGATGGCTAAGGATGTTGAACTTTAATTTCAAAAAAAAGTTTCCTAACCATTTTGTTTCAATTTTTGAGGATTCTTTCTATATCTCATGAAAGGGAACTCTACCTAAAGTAGCCAAGATCTGAGAATGAAGTAGAAAAGCTGTTAATATTTTTCTGCTAAGGGAACATATAAATAATTGAATCCTAATGCTATGTTGCTACATCCATACATCAGAGAATCACACAACCCTCAGAAGAATAATGCCTTCTCGCAGTAGATGATAACTAGCACAGAGACCCACAACCAGATGATTGTGCAGAGAGTAAGACTTTAGGGTATTCAGCATTAAATATTATGTCTTTATCAAAAACATTTTATCAAAGCTCAGTGATCTGTACAGAAGAGAAGGCAGAAGGTTTGTAAAAGCTGGAGGTGCTAGATGACTCTGAGCAAATAGAACTGCTACTCACATAGGCTCACAGAGACCATACCAGCGTGCACAGGACTTCCATAGGCTCAGATCGGACAATCGAGAAGAGGAGGAAGACAGAAACTCACAGTCCCTAACCAGAGAGAACGGGGGAAGAAAGGTCAGAAGGAAGGAGAGGGCAAGGAAGACGGATGGAGGGGGAGGGAGTGACTATAAAGTTGGGTGAGTAAAGTGGGGTGTTGAGGAGTATATGGG
This sequence comes from Grammomys surdaster, assembly GCF_004785775.1. Lineage (NCBI taxonomy): Eukaryota > Metazoa > Chordata > Mammalia > Rodentia > Muridae > Grammomys > Grammomys surdaster. Next base: position 13,258,592 of record NW_021605377.1, on the reverse strand, counting down.
ATCAGTATTGGGGCAGAGAAAGAATAGGATAAAAAATATTGTACAAAAAGGTTAAATAGAAAAAGAAACAACAATCATCAACAACCAACAAAAAGAGAACAGCAACAAACATCCTTCATAAACCGAACAGTGTTAAAGAAAAAGAAGAACAAAGCTGGATTCATTAAAACATCTGATCTCAACACTTGTTACTATGTTAAAATGTTTTATAGTGAACAGGTAGATATATGAGCCATTGTCACAGAATAGAAAAATCCACAAATAATTTATAAGCCCACATTCAAATGTTCCTTGGGCTGAATCCAGACTAGCTATGTCCTGTTGTCCTGGGAAGATGTAGTACCTTTCCTGGGCCTGAGGGATGACTATGCTTCAGTGTTTCATTCCTATTGAGGTTAAAAGGACAACAGAAGGTGGATTAGACCCTGGCATCAGTGGAGGATAGTGAGTAAAGTAGATTATATGTATCTCAGCATTAATCTTCCATCTTATCCATAAAATTGTATGTTTATATTTTCAAATGGGTAAACAGATAATTATATCTTTATTAATAAATCTGTAACTGCTTATGACAAATATTAAAAATAATCTAAGAAGAAAAAATTCTGAGAATTATAATGTAGGTTAATGAGAACACAGTAGTCAAATACTAGTTTCAAATTATCCCTTTTAATCAAATTATCTTTTTAAATTTTGTTGTTTTCTAATATTCTATTTATTATCTCACTGCTTTTGACTATATTTAATTTTGTTACTTTTGACAATTACGATTGAGAGTCTTGATTCTTTTCTAAAGTTGTTGATTCCTATATAGAACAACATTGGGTTTTAGTTTTCTTTTTTTTTCTTGTTTGTTTGTTTGTTTGTTTGTTTTGAGACAGGGTTTTTTGTCCCTGTCTTTTCCTCCTGATTGCTGTGATTAAAGATGTGCACCACCTGGAGGAGTGGAGGGAGATTGCAACCCCATAGAAAGAACAACATCAGCTGGCCAGACCACCCAGTGATCCCAAGGACTAGACCACCAACCAAGGAGTGTAAAGAGAGGAATCCATGGCTCCAGATACATATGTAGCAGAGGATTATCTTGTCTGACATCAATGGGAGGGGAGGCCCTTGGTCCTGTGGAGGTTTGATGCCAGAGCATAGGGGGACTCTGGACCAGTGGGGTGGGAGAGTGTGGGTGGGTAGAGGCAAATGGGAGAGAGGAGAAGGCAGATGTGGGATGGGGAGTTTGTGGAGCTGTAACAGGGAAGTGGGATATCATTTGAGATGTAAACAAATGGAATGATTATTAATAATAGTAACAACAACAATAACAACAATAATAAAAAGATGCGAGCCACCGGAACCTGGCTAGAACATTCTTAACCTATATTTAATGGTTTCTTACACTACATAACTTCCTGTTGAAAGTTATCAAATATGTCAGTGGAAGTAATATCTTTTAAAATATCACAAAGATAATAATATTTTTGACTAGAAAGCAGTCTGTGAAGATTGATGCAATGAGAAGAAGGCACAGTAACAATCACTTGATCAGTACTGTGCCCAGCACCTATGTAAACAGAGAACGCATAAGTAGTAATCTGTCTAAGGCTGTATGTACAAGCTCTTTCACATACTATCAGCACAACAAAACACAGCTGTTTCATAACAGCTGGATACTTTTGAGGGAATCATTTATTTTTTAGACACCCATATTAGACAATTCAATAGATATAATTTTTAAAGTTTAATACGGGAGGGGACCTGGAAAGGGGATAACATTTGAAATGTAAATAAAAAAAAGCCAATAGAAATGTTTAAAGCAGTAATGCTGAGTACCAGGTTATTTTGACTGTTTTTCTTATTGATGAATTATCTATCATTAGTAATATCTGGAATGTAATTCCAAAGTCTTCCCAGTAATAAAAAGTAATGGCAGGTGACTATAAACATCTGATAAAGTAACTTTTGTTCCAGACAAATTTAAATATATTTAAAGATTTCAAATGCCATGGGCTTAAAGTCCAGTAAGAATTTTGAATGCCCAACTTTGCTGTGTCTCCTGACGTTCTTCTGCCTTGGTATTCTACTTTGGTTTTGCCCTCTACTGAAACACATTAGTCAGGAGATCAGTGACCTCAGTATAGGATGAGAGACTGACAGTATGCACCTAGAAGAAATACCTGACAATTCACACTGAAAATTATCCTCGATAAGTCCCCGGAAGTTGTATGGAAGTGACAGTTTAACTTCCCTGTGAAAAAGACTAATAAAAAAAATTCAAGTCCATTTTTAGGATAGCAACTACGGTCTCTGAAATAAAAGCAAACGATCAGGTTCTTTCAGCCCAAATCAATAGGAAGTAGTTTTCATGAATAGATTCAATCTACAGCCTTATTTCTTGTGGCTTCCATTTTAGTAGATTGATTAAAAAACACTTATTTAGTCAATGGATTATCTATAATGCAGTAACTATCTTACAGAGTCTTAATGCATCTTACATGTAAACCCACTTCAGCGAGGCCTTACTGAACATAATAATTATAATCAGAAATCTAAAATGGTCATTTTCTATCAAAATGATGGCAAGAAATCAATAATACAGGTTTTTATACATGGAGCTACATTTTTTCTAATATGTTATTTTATTTAAAATGTGTGTTTTCTAAATAATTGCACTAGTGTAATCATGCTTAAAATCTAAAGTCTATTGGAGATATATATATATATATACATACATACCTTACCAAAGTAACATGAGAAAATTTATATTTAACGTTTAACACATGTTCTTTAATATAAAATTTTTATAATAGAATACACACACATACACACACACACACACACACATATATATATATATATATATATATATATATATATATATATATTGGTTTTATACATTTATAAAATATAGATATCTTATTCTCTGGTACCCTCTAACTCTAGTTCTTTAAATATCTCCTGGGTTTTTATTTGTCTGTTGTTTTGCTACCTGCTACTATTTTCTTACCATTGTTATTGAAGACCATTTCATAGAGAAATGTAAGCATCAGTATACAGATTTTTTTCTCTGTTTTTTTTATCTCAAAACCGTGAGTCTTTTATAATATATATATATATATATATATATATATATATATATATAGCCTAATTTCTATTAGACATCAATGATAAAATATTGATTATCATAATTTAGAAGCATGTAATGTTGGTATTAAAATATCATATTTCATTGACACTTTTACATAAAACATTGTTTTTAGTTTCTTCAAAAAATATCACTGGATATCAGTATTTGATAAACTGCCTAGTGTATTCACTCATGTATCTAGACAACACTGGAGCCATGCTGAGCAACTTCACAGTTGTCTATATTAGTCATTGTGACTATGTTGTATTCTGTATTCAGACAGGATGACAAATTTCAAACAAGAAAGTACATCATGTTCCTAATTCTCTACCTAACGAGACTTTTCCTACTATAAAGCTAGTGCCTAATTTACACACTTTCATTCAATGTTGACAGTTTTGCAGCCTACTAGAAAATTTTATTGTGTCCCTGAACATATGAACGGTCTGTCTGAATTTATGCTAAGTATCTACAGTTTTGTCTGTACACTTTTGTTCTGTGAGAGTGGCCGAAGTGAAGGAAAGAGGCAGAATTATTTCTTAAAAAGTTAATTGTGAGATGGTCTAACAACCTAAGTGTATGGGGAATTGAGATTTCAAAAGCCATGGGAAAGGTGGGAATGTCAATGCAGAATCTCTGAGACAATATTGCAAGTTAATACAGCAGGCCTCATGTGTGTTAAGGGCAAGTAGATGCTAAATCGTGAATTCTAAGACCCCAAGATACTTACTGATACGCTGTCTCAAAATTAACAATGAATGTTGAGGGATATAGCTCAATGCTAGAGCACCTCCCTACCAAGTGCATGGTCCTGGGGTCAATACCCAATACTGCCAAAATAACAAGTTAATTGAATTATTCCTCCTGTTTCTTGTGTTAGTGAATTGTTTGTTAGATGATCCAATTCAGAACTATTATTGAAAAGAATAATGAACTATTTCTAAATTTAATTATTTATTTCAATATTATCAACTTATCTTTTATCGGAAAAATTTAGAGGAATATTCTGGATTGTTTCTACTGAGATTGTTTTGTTTGTTTGTTTGTTTGGTTGGTTGGTTGGTTTTTCGAGACAGGGTTTCTCTGTATAGCCCTAGCTGTCCTGGAACTCACGCTGTAGACCAGGCTGGCCTCGAACTCAGAAATCCACCTGCCTCTGCCTCCCAAGTGCTGTGATTAAAGGCGTGCGCCACCACTGCCCGGCCTGAGATTGTTTTAAACAATACTGTGCACAGAGGGAACTCGAAGTAAAGTGGATAATGCTATTTACAATTCTCACAGGTAGCTTTAGGGTGTTTAGTTTCCTCAATTATTCATTATGTTATTTTTATAGAAACTATACTAGAATGATATCAATTCACTATTTAATATGAATTAAAGTAATTGATTTTTATGTCATAACTAACATTTATGCTGATCAGAAAAATTTTGTTCAATTCATCCAAAGCATGTGTTCTTTCTCCATTAGTAAAAGTAAAATAAAAGCATCATTCCAAACATTGCAAAAGCAGAGTGAACATGTGGAATCATATATTCAGAGACCTCCTAATGGTAAAAAAGTAGCAAGTGCCCGAGGGGATGGATGAAACCAAGGAAACACTGACTTCCAGACACATCAGGGCTGCCACGTGTATGACGTCACAGATACTTTGGCAGCATGCAAAGTTTCAAGCCAGAAAGTTTCCAGTCCTGAGAGAAGGACATGAGCTCCTATTGCTAACTGAGAATCCATCTCTAATTGACAACCACTTGTAAAGGACAAGTTTTCACTGGAATCTTAAGGGTAAGCCTCATATCCAGAAGTAGATGGCCAAGAAAATAGGAACGTAATGGTATTTTTGTAGACTTTTGTCTCATATTGCTTTGTTGAGTATTTCTATCTTACTTATCTTTTGCTTGAATAATATGGTTTCCAGTTTTGTGTGTGTGTTTCTTGTACTTTTTCTATTTTTTTAAAAAAAATTCTGGGTTATTTTTGTCTGCTTTCTAAAAGGAAAAAAAGAAAGTGGGTCAGTAAGCAATAGCTGCTGGTAGAATAGTCTACTGTGAAAGAGAAGGCTAGGTGATTGTTGGGAGATGGTCCATAAGAGCTTTGTTCTTTGAGCCCTGTCCACTTTCTGTAAGACGTATTAGTGATCTTCACAGATTTTTTTTTCATCTTTATTACTTCTGCCGTACTCCAATTTTTTATCTAATTTTTACTTTAGGGAATATTTTTGCCATTTTATACTATATTTCCCAATTTAATATACCACAATCAAAAGAAAACTACAGCAACCAAATTTAAAATTTAACACAACTAAATGAAATAATTAATACATTGAAAATTCTGTTAGGGGAAAGAGTGAAAGAGCTGAAGGGGTTTGCAACCCTACAGGAAGAGCAGCAATGTCAGCCAACCAGACCCCCCAGAGTTCCCAGGGACTAAACCACTAACCAAAGAGTACACATGGAGGGACCCAAGGCTCCAGCCACATATGTAGTAAAGGGCGGCCTTATCTGGCATCAGTGGAAGGGGAGGCCCTTGGTCCTGTGAAGGCTTGGTGTACCATTGTAGGAGAATGCTAAGGCAGTGAGGCAGGAGTGGGTAGGGTGTTGGAGGATCACCTTCACAGAAGCAGCAGGGAGTCAGGGTAGGATAGGGGGCTTGCAGAGGGGAAACCTGGAGGAGTGATAACATTTGAAATGTAAATAAATAAAATAACAAATATAAACAATTAAAAAAATAAAAATTTTCATAAGCTATTTGGTTGGGCAGAAACTAAGTAAAAGACTAATATAATAGTTTAAGAGAGGGAAAACAGGGAGACAATCAGTTTTACTTAAAAACCTTCAACTTGTGGAAGAATAAAGGTAGAAACACACATGAGTCAAGGGCTGGAATAAGTTCTTGGTAAAGGCAAGAAAGCAATCAGGGCTCTGGGAAGACAGGAAAACATGGAAAATATAGATAAACGAGGAAGGAAACAAGATAGAGTCCAGGGGAAGTATTTTCACACATTCTGATAGTAGTTAACAATAAATGTTAAACCAATTACCAGTGTTCTTTTTGGGGGGTATAAAATACCTCAAAGGTCAAACTGCTTAAGAACTTACAATAGCTAAGAATCAACTATGTCACCAATGCCTTCTCTGAAAGTAGAAACAATGGATTTGTAGGGGCGGAAGTCTTATTTTATTTTATTTTATTTTATTTTATTTTATTTTATTTTATTTTATTTTATTTTGTTTTGTTTTATTGAGACATGGTCTCTCTGTATAACCCTTGCTGTCCTGCAACTCCATCTATTTACCAGATTAGCTTAAAACTCAAGTGATCAGTTTACCTGTGCCTCCCAAGTGCTGGGATTAATGTCATGTGGTACAACCACCTGGCTAGAAGTCATATTTTAGAATAATGAAGAATAAATGAGATGAGAGAGCATTTGCACTGATTATAAATTTTCCTTTTTACAAGAATTTTCCTGGAATAGAAATAGCTCAGACACAGTTATTGGTGATGAATTTTGTAAAAAGGTCTTTGCTAGTAATGACTCTTATGTGGAGTTTTATAATCCAGTGGTGAAAAACAGCAATTAATCAGATAATCTGACTGTTAGTGACTAACACCAAAGCATTGGAAAAAGAACTCAGTGTAAATCAAGAAAGCAATCTACACTCTTTGTAGTGAAGAGATTGTTATGAGAGTGTCAATGAGGGAAGCTATCCAAATAAAAGATTGTTGAAGGGGTGCCAAAAACAAGAAGGAATGTTCCTATCTACACAAATGAAACTTTAAACTTAATGGGTTGTACCCATGTGTATGCCATAATTTGAATTTATATGTTTTTACCAAAATTACAAGGATCAAAAAAATAAGTTTAAAAAGATATTACTGGAGTCCAGCAAGATGGCTCAATGGGTCAGCACATTTTCCGTCAAACCTGATGATCTTATTTGTTCCTATGACCCATATGACACAAGGAAAAAAACCCAACGTCCTCAAGTTGCCTCTAATCTGTACATATGTGGTTTAGCAGGTTTGCCAACACATCATACAATCTTTAGATGTAAGTATCACCGTCTTACCTGTTTATGTTTCAAATTGTTACTAATACTTTGAAGGCTTCTCCATTCCTTTTGCTGTCTGCTTGCTTTTACCAATCTATACTCTAAAGTCAATATGTGACTTCATTGTATCTTTACAACATATAGATACAATACATACACAGAGTGTTTATTTAATATGTAATTCCTCCTTTTGATTTATATTCTAAGTTTTGTCAGTTCTTGAATTTCATATAAGTGAAATCATAACATAGCTTATGAAATTTGCAATCCGCGTGGTATTTTGAGTCCTAGGTGTTAGGGGAAGACTAGTTCTCCTGACCTGGCTTTCCACAATTGTTATAGTTCTTTTGTAGAACTGAGACCTCACTAGCTTTCCTATGTGCACTTTGACATGTTCGGTGGTGATATGCTTATTCAGCTCACATTTTAGCAATAAATTTTATTATTGTAAAGTTGTCTGATATCAGATATCAAAATGTGCTTATTATTTTTGTCTTACCACCAATATTTCAGCTTTATAGATTTTTTAAGTCCCTTGTTGTATAAGTGGAAAAACCTTTTATTGGATTGTTGAACTCAAACCATTGGGCATTAGCATATTTCACAAAACCATTTAGTGTCAAATTGTTTTTTAAATATTATAAGAGCATCAGTGATCAACCTGTGAGTCATGACTCTTCTGAAGTAGAATGGCCCTTTCACATATTTGATATAGTCACTTATCATATAACCTATATATCAGATATTTGCGTCATGTTTCATCACAATACAAAATTACTGTTATGAAGTACCAATGTGTAGCAACCCGAGCTGCTTCATGTTCAGGGGGCCACTTTGTAATGGCCCGTTCTGCTGCTCTGGACCGCAGGTCAGGGCCTAGCAAGAGAGAGAGTGGAGATGCGAAGAATGGAGACAAGACAGGGAGTCTGATCAAGTCTCGTTTATTGAAAGGAAATACTGGGTATTTATACCCTTTACCACATGTCTTGCCCTCATGGACAAGCACAGCTGAAGGCAATACGTCATGTTGCCTTGCAGTATGGATATCACGTGCACCTAGCTAGCAGTGAGGAGACCACGTGCACCTAGCAGCATGGAGACCACGTGCACCTAGCTGCTGGCGGCACTAAACAGCAAAATAAGATATGTGAGAAAAACAAGATGTTTATCAGAGTGTGCTCAGCTGTTGCGGGCTGTTGAAAACAAGTCTCTTGTCAGGGTATATGGCTCAAGATGCTGTAAAGATGATAGCTGCTTTTGGCTAGGTGTCGGCTCCCAACACCAATGAAATAAATTTATGGCTGGAGGCCACCACAAAATGATGAACTACATTAAATAGTCATAGCATTGGGAAGGTTAAAAACTATAGAATCTTTGAGAATGATAAAGAATATAGTACAGTTAAAATAATAAACAAGATAACAGGCACACAAAGTTCAAAGAGAAGTTTGATAGTGTGTCCATGTGTATATGGGTTACTTTGTATGTTTTCAGTATGCATATGAGAGCACATGAAAAGACTGAGGGGAGATTATGGGACTGTGTAAGGGTATCCTGTTTCATGGCTGGGCATGGGCCTGGAACCCCTAGACTCTAAGTGAGAAACGGCAGTTCAGCCACGTCCCCAGAACGCAGAGTCCTGATGGGCAGCCTCATCTCCATAGACCTACATTGTTCAGTCATGTAGGCCATTACAGCTCCTCCCAAAGTGCACAGGTAGAGGGTGTGACCATAAGCCTCAGGCCCTAGGGATTTACATACTAATGAAGGCCAGAGGGCAGAGCAAATTAAGCATTGCTCCCCAGGCCCTCTCCTTTTCTCCCTCCCTATTTAACTCAGGACTGCCCTGAGTTTCAGGGGGGGTACTTCCAGATCCATCTACCATCCGCCATGACAAAAAACCCTTTTGGAACCAAAGACTTCCTTGTGTCATTGAGGCCTGCACCTGGAACCCTAGACTTTCTCCTGTATGTGGGACCAGCCATATAGAAAGCCTCCGGGACTCTTCCACCACCGCTGAGGCCCACTTTTCCCACAGGAGTTGAAGAATTTAAAGATAAAAATGAGATAATAACTAATGACATAGGCTCTCAAAGGACTGGAGAAATAATATGAGCTCTGAGTCAGAGTCTGAAGGTAAATAATTGAACCTCAGGGGAGTCAAATGAATACAAACAGGAATTTTCTTGGGGTACTTCCCAGTATTTTTTTAATCTTGGAAAAACTGGTTTTAAATATAACAGCACTGAAATATTTTAAAATACATTATTTGTTCATATTTTAAGACAAATTATGTTTCAAACAAATACATATATACTCTTTAGTTTTAGCCATGTACCAATTCAAAAAACCAGGAAGAAAAATATGACTCATCATTTTCCAAAGTATGACGGTTGTTAGCAATAGAGCTACATTTTACATCAGGATGGATATCTTGTTGAATTATAATTTTAATATCCTTTCTTTTATTACAACAGAGGCTGAGGGAGCTGTGTGTTGAAAATTGCATGGAGCATTAACAGAGCAGGACCAATCTGATAAAAATTAAATATTTGGTATGTATCTATGAGTAACCACTAAAGTCAGAAAAATATGGGCAAAGTACCCAGCTGCATATAAAGAAGAGTCCATGATGGTTATTGAATTATTTAGGCATAAATCTAAGTGTGTAGAAATAAATATAATTTTTTATTTTAATTTAAAAAAAATTTTAATACTATAATTAAAACATTTTTCCCTTTCTTATCCTCTCTCCAAACCATCTCAGATACTCCTTTCCACCTTTCTTCCAATTCATGGCTTTTTTTATACATCATTTGTTATTGCACACACACACACACACACACACACACATATATATATATATTTGTGTAACATATGTGTACATAAGAATATATGTACATAGGAATATATATGATACTTGTAGCCTGATCAGTCCATTTGATATCACTTGTACGTATGCTTTCAAGACTGACTGTGTGGGACTGGATAACTAATTGGTGTGCTCTAACCTAAGGAAGACCACCTCTCTCACACAGCTTTCCACAGTTGCCTATAGTTCATTCCATGGCATTGAGACTTCATGGGCTTCACTAAATGCACATTGGCCTGTTCATTGGTGCACCTTCTGATGTTACTAGGAGACATAATCTTACAGCAAACTCCCATATTTCTACGACTCTTTCTATCTATCTGCCTCCTTTCGGCAGTCTTCCCTGAGCCTTAGGTGTGGGAGTGTTTTGAAGAACATGTACATTTGTTTGTTTTTCAAAATAATTTTTAAAAATTCATTTAAATCTCTAGGTGTTTGGGAAAGACATTTTTTTCTAAGTTGGAAAATGGGATTCAGTATTCTAACTTTTGTCTCAAAATGGCTTTGGGTTATTACTTTTAAAAGGCCATGGGTAAGGAGTTATGAACAGGAGAGAGAACAAGGGCATCCAGTAACCCATTGCTGTTTGATTCCCAGATCGAAAGCTCATTTGTGCTGAATTTTCTTATCTTAGTTGTTTGTACTTAAAGATTCTGTTATGTGTGCATATTCTATGTCTTATAAATACTTCAACGTCTGTTATTTGGCCACAGAGAGACATTTTCTTTATTAAATGTGTGTATTCGTGTGCCTGTGTGTGTGCAAGAGCATGCATGATTGCGTGCGTTTGTGCGTGCGTGTGCGTGCGTGCGTGCGTGCGTGCGTGTGTGTGCGCATGTTCCCTATTGCATTTTAATAATTGCTATGGGTATTCTCACTGGGGATTGTTTCCTGTTCCAAATCTCTGAAAATCAATTCTAATGCTTTGTTTTTCTGTGACTATTCAAGGCCAAATAACCCCCAAACTCTGAAGCCTTGATTGCTTTAGTTTATATCGAGAACCAGGTAACTAAACATTTGGGAAACCCTGTATAATTTATATGGTGTGAGATATGGTATAGGCAATATGTTTAGCACTCTGCATGAAAAGTTTTAAGTCAAGTCTTTCTGGTCTTCTACTATAATGTAACACCTTTCTATCTCATATGAAACCATCAAAATCACATGTGCATTTATGTCTTTGTAAAAACTTCCATGTGAGTAGCATATTGAAATCCTGCATCTCTTTTCCATTGCTGTCAGCTCTAAGGTCACAAGCAACACTGACTGGAGAGATAACACTTTATTTCTTAAAGTCTTTTAAGAGAGAAAGTTTCCATTTTCTTTATAACCTTGGCCATAGAAGAGAGTGTTTGTGAATATTATTTATAAGAGAGTGTTTTAGCTTCTGGCCGAAACTTCTGAAATTCATACAGGTTTTATCTCAGCCTCTCTTCTGTCCTTTGCTTCTTATGTCATACAAAAAGCCACAGTACAATACGAAATAAAACTTTTATATTTCACCAACCACTCCAAATCAGTGCTTGGAAAATAGAAATCATCTGACAAAAATAGAAGTTATACAAAATACATCTGTCCAGGTTTCTAATGGAATCTGGAAAGGCTCCTGCTATAAACTGAAAAGTTATAAACTAGCCTCCCCAAACTTGCTGCTGATAACCTGCCCGTCTGTCTTATGTCTGAGAGCTAAGCTTCCTTCAGAAACCAGGCAATCTTTCCAACTCAGAAGTCAGCATGAGAAGAAACAGTGACAGCATATGTAGGAGATGATTTATATACCTTTTGACTCCCCTTACCTTTACCAGACATGCATGGAAGGCTTGCAGTGATCTTTCTGCCCTTCTAATGCATAATGTTCTTTGACCATTTTGTTTTTCTTGTAGATCAGCCAATATGATACCTGACTTAGTGATCGTATTTACAATAAGACATTAAATAATTTTCAGTGTATGTCATCAGTCATACTATTTAGCTACTAGATGACTAATGAAACATACTAAACACGAGTATCTTATTCTCAAACTGAAAAGCTTAACATGAAAAGTATTTAAATAACTTCCCCAAATCACGTGCTTAATAGATACAGGAGTAAAAGTCTTGATTTCTGACTCTTTATCTGGTATTTGTTTTTACCTCTGTTTTCTGATACACAGTAACATAGAAACAGAAACATCGCTTTAATAGTAACACCAGGAATCTTGCTGTGGCATTTGTTAAAGTCCTTAATGGTTACAATTGTATTTAGATAAATTTGCTTAAACTGGTTCTCATCTAAACAAATGCTTCTCTTTGCATGAATGTAAATCAATTAATTTCCTTTACTTTTGCTGAAGGTTTCAAGTTTTTTTTTAAAAGAAATATATATATATATATATATATATATATATATATATATATATACTGTGGCTGTCTTCAGACACACCAGAAGATAGTATCAGATCTCATTACAGATGGTTGTGAGCCACCATGTGGTTGCTGGGAATTGAACTCAGGACCTTTGGAAGAGCAGTCAGTGCTCTTAACTGCTAAGTCATTTCTCCAGCCCAGGTTTCAAGTTTCAAATGAATTACCCATTAATTTCAACTGCTGGCCCACTGAATTACTACAACAAACACAAGCACCAAGAGATGTATTGATTGCTCCATAATCTATTCCATTTCATTAAGTGTCCTTTGAGAAAGAGCAAAGGGAATCACCCCAGACATTTTTTCTTTCTTTTTTTAAAATTTTTTTATTGGATATTTTATTTATTTACATTTCAGAAGTCATCTGCTTTCCCCATTTCCCCTCCCTAGAACCCCCATCTCATCCCCCCTCCACCTTTATGCTTTTATACCATTTTAATTACAAGCATGTATTAAGGTCAGTTCTAGGTTGAGGGTCTAGCATGATAGTGGTTTAGGTGACAAAAACAATTGCGGTGAGTGACCTTTTTCAAGCTCTGATTTTTTTCAATTTTTAGTAAGTCTAGACTCTTACCACTCCTGTACCAGATAAGTACATCCAGTTCTTACAGGAGTAGAATGAGAAAACAAATCCAAACTGCAGATTCTTATAGCATTAGCAAATAATTTTTAAAGTTTAGTGGCTTTTATCCTATGAGAAAGTGAATCTATGCAGTTTACTTCATTGAACAAAACAGGTCATAGAAAGTTTACTGACCTAGAGTTCAAAGACTGAGAAACAACTGGGCAAACCTCAGAACTTTCTAGCTGTACAAGAGGACACATTTGATGTTTTGTAACTATTTCTTTGTCTTTCCTCCTCTAGTTCCCTCTTCTTCTCTCCTCTTTTTCCCTCTCTCTTCCTTATTTTTCTCTTCCTTTATAATGAATATATATATTAATTATATATTTATTCTCAAGTAAATTACAAGAATATTAAAATGAATATATATACACAAGTATATCCTATTTCAGATTTGTAAAATTCAAAGGACATTACATAAGTACATAGTTGTTACATAGTCTGTGAACGTGGATCATGGCTAAATGAAGTTCCATAAATGATCAGTTTTGCTTGGCATCTTGGTTGTCTTAAGAAATCCCCAGGAAGAGTAAACATCTAGGTATGTCTATGGTAGCAATTGTATGAATGATTGTATCATAGAGCTTCTGACCTAGTCAGTAGCTTCATCCTTGATGGGTTCATAACTGCCTTAATGGGAGATGGAAAAGGTCTTTGGAATTGTATGTTGCTTTGGTGCTTCACCACCTTGGGTGCCATCACCACCTTGACCATTCTCCTTCCTTCCTATCAGGCAGATAGGAACAGTCTTCACCACATGTTTCCATGATATGAGGTTCTGCCCAAGTGCTCATAGAATGAAACTTTGAAATTCTAAGTCAAAAGAAATTTGTTCTCTTGTTTATGTCAGACAGTCTGTCACAGTGATAAGAAAGTAACTTGTGTGGCTAGATATTATTGTGTAAGCAACATGGTAAGACATAACAAATAATCAGAATTTTACTTGAACACTAATCTTTGCACACTCACTATTTAAACAATACCATTTACACACAACAGTTGTTCAGCAAAACAACTACTTATAGAACTGTAGAGATTGCTTAGTGGTTTTGAACTTTCATTGCTCTTCTAAAGAGTGAATGTTCAGTTTCCAGTACCAATGTCGGGTGATTCACAACAGTTTGTAACTTTGGCTCCAGAGGATCTAAGGTCCTGATAGATACCCACACATGCCTAACACACACATACACACACACACACACACACACACACACACACACACAAATAACAAATTACAAATTATTTAGTTCTGTAATGACATTTCAATATAAAACAAAGCATTTTTAAAAAGTAAGCTAGATAGACATAGTGCTTGAGGTGGTTTGAACATGCTTGGCCTGTGGGAAGTGGCAGTAGTAAAGGATATGGAGAAGGTGTAGCCTTGTCAGAGGAAGTGTATAGGACTTTGAAGATTCCTATGACCAAGCTCTGCACAGGGAGTGGAATGTGGTGGTCTGAATGTTCTTGGTCCATGGGAAGTGTCACTATTAGGTGTGGCCTTGTTGGAAAAAGTGTGTCACTATATAAGTTGGTATTGAGGGCTCCTAGGCTAAAGATCTGCCCAATGCAGAAGAGACACACACTCTGTGATCCACACACTGTCTTGACTGCCTTCAGATCAAAATGTAGAACTCTCAGTTTTGTCTCCAGTGCCACATCTGCCCAGATCCTGTTATGCTTCACACCATAATGGGACTGAAGTTGTGAAATTGTAAGTCACTCCCAGTTACATGTTTACTTTGTAAGGGTTGCCTTGGTCATAATGTCTCTTCATAGCAATGAAAACCTAAGTAAGACAGTAGTCAGTGCCTTTTATCTCAGCAACCAGAAACCAGAGGCATATAGATCTCTGTCAGTTTAGGGCCAGCTTGGTCTAAATGAGTGAGGTCCAGGACAGCCATGGACACACAAAAAGACCCTACCTCAAAAGAAAAAAAATATCCAAAACACAAACAAATAGCTTGAAACAGAACAGCTCAGAAGTATCTGAGGAAGAGAGGGACTGTCCTATCAAGTATAAAGATAGAACTGGATAGGAAGACAAAAGTTCTCTAGCAGTCAGAAAACTGTGGTTGACAATAGTAAATTACACATCTGAAGAATGGTAGTTGAAAATTTATGAATCTTCTTATACAAATAAGTATTAATTGCTTGAGATAATAAAAATTGCAATTGTTTTTATATGATCCTGACATTTTCTGTATATGTATGCATACACATTGGTAATTATAGCTTCTTTAATGGGTTACAAAAATGGTATAAAATTAGATCAAAGTGATATTTGTAGAATTGGGAACATATTAAAATACATTGGATTACATACTTTAAATCAATAAATTCTATGATGTGTGAATTATTCCTAAAATATATGTTAAAACAATACAGATATAGGGTTATCATTCTTATTTTACTGTGTTCAGACTAAATAAGACAATATTTATATTCTGTCTACAACAGGACAAAAAATGTGAAAAGGAAACTTCTACATGTACTATGTACCTTTTTAAGTTTACAAAAGTTCATAAAAAGAGACAATGTGTTATTATTGTCTTAAGACTTATATTTGACATTTGAATTACAGTCATTTCCCACAGAACAGGATTCCTGTGGTATCATTCTGAGTCTCATGACATGTCTTTGTTGAATCAGGAACTAGAAGCAGCCAAATACTTGTGGCAAAGCTACTGAGAGTGTTTTTGTGTGTACAAGAAATCTGACTCCTTCTTAGCCCCAGAGAAAATGCTGGATAATCTTAACCAATCATAACTCTAGCATCTCACTAATGGAATCACTAAGCAAGGAGCAATAACCACAAAACAATATACACAAAGGAGGGATAGTCCCTTCTCTTTTGTGTCTCAGGAACACAGAATGTGTGGAGATCATGACTATAAACTAGATGCACAGAGATTTATCTAGAATTTCTGGAACTGCAAGTCTGGGAAGAAATTAACAATACTGTTAAGCTTGACAGTAGTTTTCAAACAATAATGATCATGCAAATCACTTGTAGATATTGATAAATTTGTCATCATAATCCAGTGAGTTCTCCATGAGATGATTGTTATGCTGCTTGCCTATAATCTGTGATTTTAGTGATAAATATTAGGTATTCCTTGTACCCCAAACTCACCATGTGTACAAAATAAGCATAAGTGTTAAAAACCAGATTTCTCTCTATCTCTATGTGCCAGTAAATACAAATTACACAACAGGAGTTCTCTCTCTCTCTCTCTCTCTCTCTCTCTCTCTCTCTCTCTCTCTCTCTCTCTCTCTGTGTGTGTGTGTGTGTGTGTGTGTATGTGTGTACGTGTGTGTACATGAATATCCATGTGGTCGGAGATTAGAGGTTGGTGATCAGTGCTTTCATCCAATGCTCTCCACCTCAGATTATTTTAAAAGTTTTTCATTTTGTGTGTATATGTGTCTTGCCTGCACATATGTCAATGCACCACAGTTTTTGTAGAAGCCAAATGGTTCAGACTCCTAGGAATTGGAGATACAAATGGTTGTGTGCTGCCATGCAAGTGCTAGGAATCAAACTCAGGTCACCTAGAAGAGGACCTGTGTTCTTCATTTTGGAGCCATCTTTCTAGCCTCAACCCTAATTTTAAGATTCCTGTCACTGAACACGGTGTTCAGTGACTCAACTAGATGTCTGCCAGAAAAACCTCAGAGAACTTCATGCCTTTGCTTCCACAGTGCTGAAAATATAAGAATGCACCAGAGCACTCAATTTCTTCATGTAAGTACTGGTGATCCAAACTCAGGCCTCTTTGTACAGCATGGATATAATTGAATAAGCCATTTCTCTTGCCCAGAAGGTGTTAGAAAACCAACCAGACCCCCCACCTCCCAGAGCTCCTGGGGACTAAACCACCAACCAAGGAGTACACACGGAGGAACCCATTGCTCCAGCTGCATATGTAGCAGAGGATGGCCTTATTGGGAATCAATGGGAGGAGAAGCCCTTGGTCCTGTGAAGGCTTGATTCTCCAGTGTAGAGGAATGCCAGGGTGGGGAGGCAGGAGTGGGTGGGCGCGTTGGGGAACACCCTCATAGAAGCAGGGGAGATGGGACAGGATAAGGGTTTTCAGGGCTGGGGGGAACCGGGTAAGGGGATAACGTTTGAAATGTAAAATAAAGAAAATATCCCATAAAATTAAAAATAATAGAGAAATGGAAGTTATCATTGCATCTCACTCTAAGAACTTTTCTATGAGTTAGCAACCAAAGCAGCTTTATTCTGTGATAACTTTGAGAATTATATATATAAAAAGAAACTGTAGCTTATTTTGAACACTCAGAATTGTGCTGCCTTTGCTAGAGAAACAGCTTTTTAAACTGCTATAAGGTGGGACCCAATCATTTTGGATGCACAAACACTGATTTTAATTTGGAATACAATCAATTAAGAAACAAATGTGCTATGTGATAAATATGGATCAATTTGCAGCCAGCCAGTTAGATTAGCACCATTTGTTGAAGATACTCTCTTTTGTTCACTGCATTGTTTTGGCTTTTTTGTCAAAAGTCAAGTGTCCTAAGGTGTATGAGTTAATTTCAGGGTCTTCAATTCTATTCCATTTATCGACCTGTCAGTCTCTGTACTAATACCATGTGTTTGTTTGTTTGTTTTTCATTATTGCTCTGTAGTACAGCAGATGTACTGAGATCAGGTATGGTAACTCCCCCCAGAAGTTCTTTTATTGTTGAGAATTATTTTCACTATCCTAATCTTTTTTGTTGTTGTTGTTGTTATTTCATATGAAGTTGAGAATTGCTCTTACCAGGTCTGTGAACAATTGAGTTGAAATTTTGATGGGGATTGTGTTGAATTTGTATATTGCTTTTGGTAAAATGGCCACTTTACTATATTAATCCTACCATAAGAGATGAGCATGAGAGATCTTTCCATCTTCTGAGATCTTCAATTTCTTTCTTTTAATATTCTTTTTTCTTAATTTAAATTATTTTTATTTATTTACACTCCAAGTGTTGTGCTCCCCTTAGTCCCCCCTCCCACAGTTTCTCATCCCATTCCTCCCCCCCCTTGCCTCCAAGAGGGTGATCCATCCCCCACCCCAGCTATTCCTCTTCTCAAGTCTTTCCAGGATAAGGACATCTTCTCCTGAGACCTGGCAGAACTCTGCTAAATCTGGGCAATGGGCCTCAGACTAGCCTATGTATGCTCCTGGTTGGTGGCTCAGTCTCTGGAAGCTCCCTGGCTGGGGTGCGGGTTGGTTGAGACTGCTTATCTTCCTATGGGGTCATTCTCTCCTTCAGCTTCTTCAATTCTCCCCTAATTCAACCATACAGGTCTCTGACCTCAGTCTAAAGGTTGTGTATAAGTATCTGCTTCTGTTTCAGTCAGCTGTAGGTAGGCCCTCATTTCATACAGATCTTTCACTTGTTTGGTTAAAGTAACACCAACATATTTTTGTGACTATTGTATATGGTGTTCTTTCCCTAATTTCTTTCTCAGGTCATTTATCCTGTATATAAAGGAAGGCTACTGATTTGTTTGAGTTAATTTTATATCCAACCACTTTGCTGAAGTTGTTTATAAGCTGGGATAGAGTTTTTGGGATGGCTTATGTATACTATCATATCATCCATAAATAGTGAGAACTTGACTTCTTCTTTTCCAGTTTGTATCCTTTTGACCTCCTTTTGTTGTCTAATTGTTCTAAGTAGAATGTCTCATACTATATTGAATAAGTAAGGAGAGAGTAGGCAACCTTGTCTTGTTCCTGATTTTAGTGATTGCTTCCAGTTTCTCTCCATTTAATTTTATGTTGGTTGTTGGTTTGCTGTATATTGCTTTTACTATGTTTTCATATGTATTATGAATTTCTCATCTCTCCAACACTTTTAACATGAAGGGTTGTATTTTACTGAAGGCTTTTTCAGCATCTAAAGAGATGATCATGTGACTTTTTTCTTTGAGTTTGTTTACATATTGGATTACATTGATGGGTTTTCATATACTGAACCATCCCTGCATCTTTGGGATGAAGTCTACTCGCTCATGGTGAATGATGGTTTTGATGTATTCTTGGATTCTGTTTGTGAAAATTTTATGAAGTATTTTTGCATCGATATTCAAAAGTGAAATTGGCTTGAAGTTCTCTTTCTTTGTTGGGTCTTTGTGTGGTTTAGGAATCAGAGAAACTATGGCTTCATAGAATGACTTAGGTAGTGTTCCTTCTGTTTCTATTTTGTGGAATAGTATTGATATTAGCTCTTTTTTGAAGATCTGGTATAATTCTGCACTAAAACCGTCTGGCCCTGGGGTTGCTTTTTGTTGTTATTGTTGTTATTGTTGTTGTTGTTGTTAGGTTTTTTTTAGTGACTATTTTCCTTATAGGTTATGGGAATTTTTACATAGTTTATCTCATCCTGATTTAACTTTGGTACCTGACATCTGTCTAGAAAATCATCCATTTCATCTGGATGAAGCTGCATGGGAATGGCCAATCAATAAATGGCCCAACTTGAGATCCACTGCACCAATCCCTGGCACTATTAATGATACTCTTGATATGATTGTAGACAGGTGGTTAGCATGGCTATACTTTGATTCAGACACAGAGATTCACACACAGCCAAACTCTGGATGAAGCCTGGGTAATTTCATGGAAGAGACTATGCTCCCAAAGAGGGATAAGAATGCCACAGGAAGTCAAACAGAATCAACTAACCTTTTCCCTTGATTGAATCACCAATCAAAGAGCATGGGCTTATCTTGGCCTTCTTATACAGATGTACAGCTGTTTGGTTGTTTTTTGTGTTTGTTTATTTTGTTGGTTTTTTTTTATACTCTTCCATTTTTTCTGGCTCTTACAATCATTAATCTCCTCTTTTACATAGGTTTCTGAGGCTCAAGAGGAAGGGTGTGATAAAGCCATCTCATTTGGATCTGAGGACACAAATGTTTCTTGCATCGTGCATACATTCCAGTTGTAGTATTGACATTTATTGGAAGTACCTGATCAGAGTTGAAAAATGTGCTGTTCAATGGGCATAGCTTTGCCATAAGAAGTCACTTTACTATTGTGTAAAAAAATAGATTTTTAAATCCAAATTTTTTTATCCATGCCTTTCATTTTACACATTACAGCATTGTCTGTCTGAAACAATGCAAATTTTATGAGGACCTCAGAGATGAGGAAAGATGGTGAAGAAAATGGTATCAGTGTAAAAACTGACCTGAGAGAATATGCATGTTCTCTTCTGGACTAAAAGAGTTTGGGTCCTATGACAAAAACAGTCTTCAGTTGTTTCCCTGTTATTGAGAGGAAAAGAATGTTCTCTGCATGCATTGTGGCTATTGTTGTTGGTCCAATATCAATTATTTACTATATAAAATATGTCTTGAGAAATGAAAATCACTGCTTCAAAATATAATTTCATCATATTATTTTGCATATTTTCCCAATTGAAGGAAAAATTATGTTAAAAATCAAAAGTCCATTCTTTTCTGAGAATAAACAACTCTCTGGATAAGCAGCCAATGCAGATACAAGGCCAACCAATGGGAGATGGAATTATCTCAGCAATCCAGGAACATGTTGTTGGTTTTGGCCATCCTTTAGAAAATGTTTATTCATATATTCAGGGTGGAACTGTCTTTAGATTTTATTTCTGTGAGCAAGATGCTTAAAGTGAAAACTCCTTTTGTAAGCCTCCTTCCTATCATTGATTATTCCATGAAGATATAATTTTAAATGTTATTTAAAACTTTAATGCTTTTTTAAATCCCAAGATATGAGCTAAGATATATAGAAACTCAATACTTGTTTAGGTTATTGGATTTTAGACACCTCATTACTAAAGGTACATTTATCTTTCTGTTCCTTACTGAATCAATGTTGGTTGCATGGTCTTTTTTTTAAAAAATACCTTATGCAGTCTGTCCAGGGAAACAGGTAGGCTAACTACAGATTTTCTCCTCTCCCTCCAACCTTCCAATTCCAGTCTACTAGTCTAAGCCCAGATCTGTAACAGACCATATGATGTCTTTAACTTTTCCCTCTGCTTTCTTCTCCAACAAAACACTGCAGAACTACTCCAACTATCCTTGCTTGCACTCTGTGCTTTATTCTAGCACCTAATTCCAGCAAATGTTCCCTGGAAACTCCCAAGCCACTACCACCAGAAAAACAGGTAAGCTGACTGCACCTATACCACCTGTCCTCCAAATCCAATTTCCTAGTTTTATCCCCAGCTCTTTAGCCAATGGCCTACTGTGGTCTTGCCTTCCACTCTGAGCTCCATCTCCAATGGATCCCACAGACCTTTTCTTCCAACTTTCCTTCATTCCACTCATCTCATTATTCCAGCCCCCAACACAAGCAGGCATTCTATAGGAACACACCAAGGAAACAAATAGACTGATTGCTATCTCTCAATGTCAGTGGTCTCAATTCCCCGATAAAAAGACACAGACTAACATGTGTGGTGTGAAAACTTGATCCATCCTTCTGTTGTATCGAATGCAGTGCTAATGTGGTGCAACATCAAAGATAGAACTCACCTTAGGATTACAAGATTCAAAAAGATACCCCAAACAAATGGACATAGAAACAAGCTGTTGTAGCCATTTCAATATCTAAAGAAATAGATATCAATACAAAAACTAATCAGAAGTGATAAAGAATGACACTATGTGTTCATCAAAGGAGAAAGCTACAAAAAAGACATTGCAATTCTCAATATCTCTATACCAAAAAATCAGGATATCCAAGTTGATGAAAGAACTGTACTATAGACTGAATTACATAATGGCCATTACATGATAGTGGGAGATTTTAATACTTTAATCTTGCCAATAGACAGATCATCCAGACAAAAACTAAACAGAGGAGTAATTGAGCAAACTGTCATTATAAAGCAAATGTAACTATCAGATATTTACAGAATATTTCAGCCAAATACAAAAGAATATTACTTGTATGGATCACTTGGTCTCCAAACTTGAATTCATACTCAGACATAAAGGAAGTCTCACCAGATATAAAAATTGAAATGATATTTTGTATTCTATCTGATCACCTAGGATTAAACTGGATATCAACAACAGAAACTTTATAAACTCCAGTAAATGGAACACCTTAATGGGACAAGACAGAAATAAAGAAATAAAAAGTATTTTTAGAAATGAGTTAAAATACATATATCACACATCCAAACTACTGGGACAGAATGAAGGAATTTCTAAAAGGTAAGTGCACAGGACTTAGTGTCTACATTAAGAGGGAGAGAGAGAGAGAGAGAGAGAGAGAGAGAGAGAGAGAGAGAGAGAGAGAGAGAGAGAGAGAGGAAGGAGACAGAGACAGAGAGAGTCAGAGAGATAGCTAGAGGTAGACAGAGTCAGACAGAGTCAGACAGAGACAGACAGAGACAGACAGAGATATCATACTAACACCTGAAAGTTTTAGAACTGAAAGAAAAATTACACCCACAAACAGAGTACAGAGTGGATGGTAAGACATAAGCAAACTCAGGCCTGAAATGATTAAAATAGAAACAAATATTACAAGACAATGAATTGCTTCTTTCAGAAAAATAAATAAAATTGAAACTTATTCAAATTAACTAAGAGAGAGAGAGAGAGAGAGAGAGAGAGAGAGAGAGAGAGAGAGACTAAACAAATAAGCAAAATTAGGAATGAAAAGGGAGACCTAAGAACAGACACTGAGAATCACAAAGACATACTTTAAAAATTGGGGGAGTACATGGTGTAGTGTGGGAACCTAGCCCAGTGGATGCTTCTGAGAATCTATGAGAATGGCCCTAGTGAGGATGCCTAATAATGGAAGATATGGAGTCTGAACTGGTCATCTTTTATAGTTAGATAAGGCTTCCGGTGGTGAGTAGTGGTTGTGCTCAGTCGATTTGTTGACCAAGGGGCTCCCATAGAGATATCCAAATAACCCAAGCTGATGCTAGGGAAGAGGGTAGCTCTCAGAATACAGACAGCAGGATCCCATTGCTGATGACAACATCTACATAGTACACTAAATGTAGATAGGCTGAGCAGGTGCCTGCATGGAGCCTTTACTCATACATTCTAGTATCTTTCTTGCAGATAGGTACTCTGTAGACTACCCAAAGAGAAACGTGGACATCAACCTAGCCACAAAACTATCAATATGCAATCTGTACTGCCTACAGGGTGTGCTGGACCAATGGATCATGAAGGTATTGTGGGAGTATCCAACCAGTATCTGGTGTAACTTGAGGCAACTCATGCCCAACACTGCCTGGTTGTTCAGAGACTCTAAAGCTCAGACATCTAAGGAAGAATTCTTCAATATAAAAATGACAAATGGACAGAGAAAGAAGTCAGGGAAACAGTATCTTTCATAATAGTCTCAAATAATATAAAATATCTGGTGAAGATGTGGAGAACAGGGAAATCTCCTCTAATGCTGGTGGGAGTGCAAACTTCCATAGTAACTCTCAAAATCAGTGTGGCATTTCTTTACAAGTTTGGGCACTCAACTATATTCATTACTGATTTATTTATAATAGCCAGAAACAGGAAACAACCTAGGTATCTCTAACATATGAATAGAAGGAAAGGAAAAATAATATATTTACACAATAACAGTTTTTAAAAATCACATGAAATTTGCAGCAAAAAATCATTCAGAATGAGGTAACATGGACCCAGAAAGATAAATATGAAAAAAATCTCAAACAATCCAAGATATTGCTAAGCCAATGGGTTGCTCTCTGCAAACTGATTGTGAGCTCTATTGCCAACAACAAAATCCACAAAATTCATTGAACATGGAGAAATTCAGTTGGTCCCTACATAGAGCCTTCATCACTATGTTTAGTGCCATAGGTGTGGGCAGGTACTCTGCAGTGTACCAAAAGAGAAAAAAAAAAAACACCACCCAGCCTCAAAACCTTTGACCTACAATTTGTCCTGTCTGCAAGACATAATGGGACAATGGTGGCACAAAACTGGTTGGCATAGCCCATCAATATCTGATTTGACTTGAGGTCCACTCCTGGAGACAAAACCCATATTTTGTACTGCTCTGATGACCAAGAACCAGAGACTAGATATATACAGCAAATACCCAGATACATACAGCAAATCCAATATTAATGAAACCAGATACTTGATTTGTAGAACCATGATAGGCAACCTGGTTTCTGCTGGAAACTGCTGGAGATCCCAGGTGACCGTAAAGGTCACCCCAGACTCAAGGCTCTTGACACAAGGCCACAGATTTCCATATATCTGTGCCTTTCATTCATGCAGGACAACGCCAAGGAAGAGGGTATGACTACAGGCCACAGAGCCTTAAGACAGATTTCCATATTAATGAGATACCAAAAGGCCAAAGGGGCATGGCCAATTAAACATTCCTTCCCAGACCCTCCTTCTTGCAAAAGGTATTTAACCTCAGGCCCACCCTGAGGAAACAGATATAGTTTTCGTCTACTTTCCACCAGGACAATAAACATTTTAAGACCGTGGTTCGTTTCTCTTCTTTGAGATTCTCTGTGGGCAACATTGGAGCAGTCCTTCATCCACAGAGCAGCTGCCTAATCTCCAGCAGAACTCTGAATTCCCAGCCCCAAACAAGCCAAGCAAGCAGCCATGACCCAGCCACCCAAGAACTCAGGGCACAGCCGGAGTCTCTCTCCCTTTCTCCTCCTTTGGCTATGAGCCTATCTAGCCCATATGCCCCACTTCTTTCTCGCCCCATCCAAGGCCCCCCAGTGGTGTCTAGGAACCCAAGATCCTGAAAACCAGCTGGATCCCGGCTGCCCTTTGACCAGGAGACCCCCAAGCCAAGGGCTCTGGCTCCCCAAGGGACCTCAGACTGTACTCCCCACCCTAGAGCTTGGACCCTTGGATTCACATAGCCTGGGGCCAGTGTGGGGAGAACACAGTCAACTTCCCACATCTTATCTCTCCAAACAGCAGCCCTAGCCCCTTGGGGGGGGGAGACACGAGACCCACAAATGGACCAAACATTGATTAATATTAAAATGGTTTATAAATAGGTGAGAACAAGTCATTTTAACTTTAACCTGTTCAAATATACACCTGAGAGTCATCTAAATTCAGAAAGCACAGTTCCTGGCTAAGCTGTGCTCGTGAGCTCAAGTCACATAACATAATATTGAGATGCTATTGTTCTTCATAGGAATTTTTCTATCTATCTATCTATCTATCTATCTATCTATCTATCTATCTATCTATCTAAAAGAATTTACATGTTTTTTTATGTATGAATTTTTTCTTCACATACGAATGTGAACAATGCATGTAACTAGTGTCTGCAGAGTTCTGAAGTGGGTGTTAGATCCCTAAAACTGGAGTTATGATTAGTTGTGAACCACCATATTGGTGCACAGAATTTAACCCTTGGCCTCTGCAGAAGCAGAGTGCTCTTATCTTAAAAGCCATCCCTCTAGACCCCTCCACTGAAAATTTCTGAAAGAGGAAGGATTATGTTTGGAAACCATATGGTGAGATTGGTGCAGTATTACATTCACTGTATTACAGTGGTGTATTACACTCAGTGCTTATTGTTGTCATTGTGACCAAATAATTGAGAAGAAGCAATTTAAATGAGAAAACATTTATTTTAGCTTACGGTTTGAGGAGATGCAGACCAGCATTGTAGAGGCATGGTAATAGGTTCACAAGCATGTTTCTGGTACTCCTCTCTTCATATCGAGGCAGAATATGAAGCACAGACCAAATATGCAGGATCTTTAATTACCCACTGCTGCCTAGCCTAAGTCCCAAAGATCCCACCCATTTCCAAGGCAATCTTCCTCAATGAGAATCACAAGCTCTAACTCACAAGCCTACTGGAGACATTTTACATTCAAGCTATAAGACAAAATAACACAGAAATCAGATATTTCATCATCTCTTTATAAATGCACACATACTTAAAATCTACACCATATTTATGTGGAATGTTCATATGAATTTATCATATAAAGTTTTTTTAAAAAAAAACTATGATCAATGATCAAGGTGTGGCATTATAACAATCACCACTTGGAAAACAGAGGAAGAACTAACATGTGTATGTGTTGTGTCTCCCAAGCTCCAGGTGATATTTTATTTGCATCTAGAGTCTTCGAATCCTTCATATAGTAAAAGAGCAAGTGGGTAAATCAATTTGCGTTTAAGCTTCAAAAGATACCACAGACCATTGTTGTACTCCAGTTTATGATGGCTATTGCAGAAAACTAAAATTATATGCTACTGATTTCTTTTTTTATACATAACGGAAATCAATAAAAAGCAATTTTACGTGAGCTGCGATTTTCAAAATTATCAACAACTGCTTCAGATTCCCTGTACGACCAATTCTGAGATAACTATAACATGATCATCAGAAAAGCTTTATCCAAACAACCTTTAAAGAAAAAAATGTGCTGAGGCTTTATAGAAAGTTTATACACATTAGCTTTTCTGTAATTAAAGAAGCATGCATAATAACAGTCACGGAGCTGCATAATAGGCCATTTTCTAGAATAACACTTCATTTTGTTTGGATGCTGTAATAATGGATCTTCGGGGCTGGCTTGGGGAGAATGTCTATCATAATAACTCTTATCAGGCACTGAGTTCTTGCTAGGAACCAGATGCTGCGTCGAAAGCTGGGTAGGAATCTCTTCGTTTAAAATGCAACAAACTGTGAAATTCAGCTGTTGTTTTATTGTTTAAAGGTTTAGAAACTGACACTTTAAGTGTTTGCATAAATGGCTCAGGTGCTCAGTGGAAGCAAGTATTCTTTGTAATCGGACTTGAATCCAAGAATTTGGGCTTGAAAATATTTTTTTGAATTCTTCTCATATCTTCTTTATTTTCCCCTTCCTCTTCCTCTTCATTGACATCATTAACATCTTCATCTTTCCTCTCTCTCCCTCCTTCTCTCTCTCCCTCCCTCTCTCTGTTTCTGTCTCTCTCTGTTTCTGTTTCTGTCTCTCTGTCCCTGTCTCTGTCTCTCTGTCTCTGTCTCTCTGTCTCTGTCTGTCTCTGTCTCTCTGTCTCTGTCTCTCTGTCTCTCTCTGTCTCTCTCTGTCTCTCTCTCTCTGTCTGTCTCTCTCTCTGTCTCTCTGTCTGTCTCTCTGTCTCTGTGTGTGTGTGTGTGTGTGTGTGTGTGTGTGCTAATGCGAATGTGTGCAAGTAAGCAAGCGAATCAGCTCTCGCTCCATTGTGGGTTCTGAGGATTGGATTCAGGTCATAAAGCTTTCAGAGTAAGGAGTTTACATTCTTAGTCATCTTACTAATGCTATTTTTAACCTATTTAAATGAAGTCTTCCCCCAGTTTTGAGGTCGGAGGCTAGTTCAGTTGTCATTTCATGAGCAGCTAAACAGCTTACGTCCACACTTAAATGAGATTTCCTTTAGGCTTCCCCACTCTGGGCTCTGTGTATGTCAACTTCAGTTAAATCAGGGCCAAGTGTCAGAGAAGTAGGGATACTCTTTTTGGCTGGTAACAAACAGCTGAGCACACAAAACATCTTATCACTTTGGCCATACAGAAAGAAGCTGCTTCTCTATCTCAAACCTTCTGTTTCTCCTTCCCATGGAGTAAACTCCCATCCCCACTTAGGCTCTGTCTGGCAGTAGGAGTTGTAAGCCACCAAGCTGTCTTTTCTTTATGGATCCAAATTCTTTCTCTTGTACCTTATGTTCACAGCAGTCTTCAATCTTACAAAACACAGGGCACACTCCTTCTACCTCGGTATTCCCTCCTGTGAAAGTATTTAAACAGTTATTTATTATCTTAGATCAATTATTGCTATAAGCACTAGATCAGAATTATAAATCAATTAATCCCCTTTTCTATATATATTAGGTTGGCCTTGGTTCTTATTATCTAGAATTTGTTGCTAGCATTTCGCTAAGATCTTTTCTCCCATGTGGGAGTAGAGATCATATTTCAGATAGCATTTAAATTTAATAAGGCAAAGAGGAGGTTATAAAATTAGTAAAGTGAGCAAGCTTTAAATAGCATAATGGTTTCTGTCAGGTTTATGAATAAGAAATTGCTGAGCGAACTTATCAGAAAAGTAAAAGGGTCATTATATATGAGCAACTGGCAATGAAAATATAAAGTAATATGAAATATGAAAAGGGAATAAAACTTTAAGTAGATTTCTTTATATTTTAGACGTTCAGAGATAAATATATGGTAATAATTCTCCCTGGGTGTGGAAAGGTAGTCACCAAATGGTGTAGCCAAGTAGTTAAATTTTTAGCAGACTGAAAACAGATTAGAAAACCTTGTGGAGAGTCAAATTATAAGAATTTTCAAGCTTTAGCCCATGAGGTATCAGTGCCAACTACCTGTGCTGACTTTGTTGTATTCAGGGGGTTGTGAAGAGGATTTAAGGACCATTGTGTCTGTGTTCTAGAAAAGCTCTGTTTATATAAGAACTGGCAGGAGGTTCATCATCAACCATACATTGTATTTTGCTGATCCCTGACTTAATATTCTGAATTATGATTTTTGGTTTCCTCATTCATTTATGATATACTGCCATTTATATGAAGAGCCACATGCCAGGAAAATAATAAAACTTGTTTAATTCATCATAGGATTTGCCTCTCTTTTATCAGTATATTTATTAGATCTTTGAGAATATAGTTTATTTTGAGCACATTCACATTCTGTCTTTCTACCTAGCTTCTCCCATAGGTAAATCCTCCTCATTACCCCTCCCACTTTGTGTCCTTTGAATTTATTTTTTAAGACCATATTGTCTCACAGCAGAAGTCCTTGTCCTTTGGTTTTAAGAATCTTCTTGTCCTCTCTTCTACGGTGCATCTCTTTATAACCACATTATGATTATAATTAATCAAGTTCTTTTAGCACCAAACAAGAAGGTTCTAGAAACCTTTTTCAAAGCCATTCTTCCGTGGCTCAGTTAATAATTAGCTGCTCTGCATTTTCTGTTTGCTAACTTTGAAAATATAAGATCCACCTCTGTACACCTCTCTAACATTCAAGGAATATTTGTTTGGTACGAGAGGAATAACATACCTTAATACTATGTGAGTAACAATATTAATATCTACTGTGTGGCATTCCCGTTTTTCCTAGGATCCTTCTCCTCTGACACTTAAATCATTTTGTAGTCCCTTTTAATTTTCCAAAGTGGTTCTCAAGGCTTCTTCACATCACAGTAATTATCACACTCTGAGGAGGTCAATATTATTTCTTTCCTAAGCCTAGAGCAAGTGCAGGCTTCAGAACATATGATGTATTCAACTTTACTTACATAAGGTCTAGCTCTATACACAGTTCCTACTAGATTCTTCTGCTTACAAAATAAAAGAATAGATCATTATCAGGTCAATTCACATATTGAAACCCTTCAGAACTTAAGTCAAGGGTCCTGCCTAAGGTTAACGTCGAGAGGCTCATAAATATTTCCAGAATAGCTCATGAGTTCTAGTCTTTGTGGTGTGCCTCACTCTTGTGCTTAGAGCATGGTAAGATACCATGCACTTCGTCCCACTGGCGCCATCATTATTCTGATTAGAAGTCAGCTTGTTCACTCTCAGGAATAAGAAAGCAAGATGGAATTAAAAAAAAATGATGAAGCACATTGTTTTCTTTGTCTGTTCCCTGCTTGTTTCTGTTTATCACAGTCTGGAAGGAGGGATGCCTATAAAGATTTATGTAGATAGGTTACTAAGAATGAAATCCCAATTTAAACTTGGCACTGGGGGGAGTTGCTCACCAAATACCTTTTTACAATGTGCTGACTGTAATACTCTGAAAAGAAACCACTGGTAATAACAAGAAATTAGGCCCTGGTTAGAAACACATTACTGTGTTGCCAAATCTTCTGTGGAATTTAACTACTACATATTTTAGGTTAAAGAAAACTAGGTCTTCTGAATTTTGGCCAAATTTGATTTGGGTTTCAAACTATATCAGAGGAAAGTTTCAGCTGATAATTCGTTTTATGTGATTCGTTTCACATGGAGATATATTTACAATATGCATGGGGAGTATGTATCTTTTCGTAATAAAAAAAAACACTTTTAAAGTACACCTAGTTCTACAAATAACTGAGGGGTCCTTTGGGGAGAATGTTAGTTGCCTTTGAGGATGAGTAGAAACAGGATAAAAAGATCAACAGAAGCATGGATATGTTTGGGAACTGGATCCAGCAGTGAGTAAATGAGGGGATTAAACAAGTGGAGGACACTGTGAAGAAGAACAGAACAAAACAAAACTTGTGCAGTCCTCAGATCAATATCTGGAAATATACGGAACCTAATTCTAAGTTAATATTTCACTCTTTAATCCTGATTGTGGTTCCTGGTCAATACTTCATTGTCTAATTCTGATTTGGTTTACTAAGCCACATATTTGTGACTTCTGTATTTGACATTTAACATTTTTTTTCTGATGATTCATTGTTTCTCTTTCATTTTCTGTGGAATAGTAAAGAGTGAAAACAGGCATCTAGCACTCCTCCCTTGAATGCAGTTGAATGTGGTATGATCTGGAACAAATCTATATTTGTCTATTAATTTATCATCCACCACACCAATTCTGTGTGCATATTGCCATCACTAATACCCCAGGAAACATATCACTAGATTTTCACGTTAAAAAAAAAAAACAGGCAAAAAGGAAAACACTTTATGAAAGTAGTCTGTGCCAGGGCAAACTACACTGATGACTTACACATTTCACAAATATAATGTGAAGTGCTCACAATATAGAAGTTGGTGAAAGTCATTTTAAGACATTGTAATTCATAGCCCTTTCAGTGGAGGGGTTTAAGCTATTGCTAAAAAAAAAAAATAACTTTCAATTGACATTTTCATGTGATGTGTTCTCAGACACATTCACTCCCAAATTCCAACAAAGGTTATTTTCCATGATAACCCTGAGCTCTGACCTCTGTAAATTTTACTATTTGGTCATTCGTGTAATTCATCTTAGTACATGTTTTCTTGTTTTCTATATTCCCCCAGTCACTCCTTGACAATTTTGCTCAGTACTAAATGAAAGCCTCTAAAATGAGTTGTCCTATGTGCTCCAAGCCCATTGCCCAGCTAAGAGCTGTTGAAGAGCAAGAACAAGTATATTTTTAGCATCAAACGATTTCATTTTGGTAAATTAAATACTCTTACTTTAATGACAGCTCTTGCTCGTAATTCATTGTCGCCACTGGGACTTTTTACTGTAAACATTCTTTGTATTTAAGGAATAAAAAAAATGCCATTTTTTTCATGTATTCATTTATTATGTTAAAGAGGCTTGCATATAGACCTTTGTCCAAGCGATTCTGATGATTATTGTGTATTTGTACATTCATAGTTGTGATAAATATCCGATCAAAAACATCAAAGGAGGAAATTTTATTTTGAATCACAGTTTCAAAGTTTTCAGTCTGTGGTCAACTGAATTCCTCATCTACAGACTGCAGTGATGCAGTATATTATCTTGGACGAGGTAGAACAAGATTTTTCATCTCATGACAGAAAGGATGTGTGTGTGTGTGTGTGTGTGTGTGTGCGTGTTTGTGCGTGTGTTTGTTTGAGTGTGGGGGTGGGCAGAGGCAGAGTGAACCAAGGTACAGAATACCCTGCACCAATATACTCTCAGTGCTTAGAAACCTATTTTTTTAAATCTTGATCTACCTCCTATTAGCTAATTTGATATGAGTTTATAATAAATGTACTTGTGGAGGATAATGAAAACCTCAGAATGCCATCATCTCTAAGCAAAATCACCAGCTAGAGAATAAGTCTTCAAAATACAAACATTCCTGGGGGACACATTATACCCAAAAATCATGGCATACAGGAAGTATCTAATTGAAATGCATGTAAAAGGGAGTACACAGATTTTGATGTACTTGGTTTTATTTTTGTACAACTTAATTTAGTCACATGTCATGATAGTTTACAGTTATAATTGTGGGATTACCTGTTTAAAAACCCAGTGGTGATAACTTTTGATCTTATTCTTTTGGTTCTACTCTTATTAAATGAGTTAGAAATAAGATATCAATATCCGTAAGTTTAATTAGGATTTATATTTGAAATTTATTGTTTATTATTTATGGATTAAATTACTTATTTGGTGTGAGTGTCAGGGGAGTAAGAAGTGTGTAAGTCACAGTGCTTATGTGGAGGTTGCAGAACAATTTGTTGGAGCTGGTTTCCCCATCCACCATGTGGGCTCTTGGAATTGAACTCATATCATCATGTTAGACCATAATGGCCTTCAGCCACTGAGCTATCTTGCTGGCCTGTCTCTATATATCTGAGCCCTTTATAAAAGAAAACCATAGCAATTCTTGATCTCTACATTAAGGCCCATATATTAGCATTGTCATAGGTATAAACAAGAAATCTCTGCTGAGCATTGACCTTCCTCTTAGATTTCTGTTTATACTTCAAAGTAGATAGCTACTGTGAACAGTATAAAGAAAATAATAATAATAATAATAATAATAATAATAATTGGTAATGAGAATTCAAATAATTTGCCTAATATTTGAAAATAAGGAATCTATTTACAATCTATTCTTTCTGTTAGCCAATGGTGCTTACCCACAACATTACATAGTAATATTGAAATAAATGCATCATATACAACACAGTACAAGTAATATACATGACCAAATATGCTGGTTCATATATAAGTATATATGCCCATATATACATGCATAATATGAATATATATATACATGTATTTGCCTGATTAAACTATATAGAATTTTCAGGTACAAACATATGTTTAATAATTTAAAGGACAACAAATAATGTATCCTGAACATCAGTGGCTCTGGAACTGGAAGGCATATTACCTGATTTGTACTCTGCCATGACTTGCCATGTGACACAGGGCAAAAGTAGCTTTGGTCTCCTCATCTCTTCAGTTTCTAAGAGTCAGCACTTCCTTTAGGTTACAAGACTATTTAAATATAAATGACCTGGTTTGAATAACTTCAGTGTAATCAATGGTTACCTTACTGTCTTGCATCCAGCCTTGTTTTATTTGTTTGCTTTTTACAGAGTAGACTTTCATGATGATTTCAGTGCATTCCGTCTTTAGACAGATACACATTTACATGTTTCCAGTCAGGAAAGATACCAAGTGTTAATAGAAAGAGGAAGCAGAACATAGAAGGACAGGATTGTGTACTGACAGGTAGTGCTTTGAAGGTTAAAAAACAAAAACCAAAAAACCCTCAGATTGCCAAGTCTCTCTCTCTATTTGTGTGTTTGTGCTCACACACACAAGTGCATGCATGTATGCATGGCTGCCTGTCTGTGTTTGTGCACATATGCCTGCACACGTGTGAAAGCACTCCTAGACACATCCAGTGGATGGTGTTGGGTGTCTTTCTCTATGGCTTCTCACCTTTCTCTCATTTATTTCCAACGCATTTCTATAACTCCTTAAAGAGCAAACAATTATCCCTTTTTATCTTTAGCAAACCTAGACTTGTTTTCTAATGTGATGCTATCTCCTGTAAACACTTAGGCTCTTTTTTTTCCTATCTGTCTGTCTTCTGGACAACTTGATTTGGAATAGATTGCTTCTTACCTCCACCCTCTGCCTTGGCCCCACCCCAGAGCCTGCCCACTCTGAACGATGACATCTACACAATGGTCTCCAAATACATGCTTCTAATTTTGTACTCCCCAGGTCCGGGTTTGTTTAAACGCAGTCGACTCCCCTTATGCTTTCAATGAAAGTTTAAATTTCAACATAAATAGAAGTAAATTTTAAACGTCAGTCCTCCCAAAATGTCTGTTTCCTCTACTGTTTACTTTTAATATTAGTGTATCCTATGTGTGTGTTTTTTAACTGTTCCATGACTTTAGTAAAGGCCAGAAATAATCAATATGGAGGAAAGAAAGATTTAATTTGGCTCACAGTTATAAGGTTCTAGCCTACAGAATATCACTATATGAGGATGTGTTATAACAAGTTGCCAGAGCATAAATGAGATGAGTAGAGACAGTATCACAATCCCCTTTGAGGAAACAATCTCAGTTCTACTTTTATTACCTGTTAAGTAGCAGTAATAATACAATAATTTCTTTGGATTATTCAAAAATATTAAATGTGTTAGTTATGTATGATATTTTTAGGAGGTTCAAGGCAGAGTGAACCCTCAGTTATATGTCATCATCAGCATCATGGTTTACTTCTGTTACCTGAGATATCTTATTTCTCTATATCATCCTCCTATAGTATTGTTGGCCTTAGAATCTTAAACTTTCCTTTGGTTTTGTTGATTATCCTTTGTAATGTGCAGTCTGTTCTGCTACTAGATAAGTCGTTCAGTTTTTCATCAATCAACGAATCCCACAATCTGTCCCTGCCATTTCTTACATGTTCTTCTATTTCATTAACATAAATAAGTAGATAGATAATGAGAAGATACCATGGATGTCATTTAATTTCCAGGGTTTGGTATAGAGAGGACAGATGCATTAAAACTTCATGGCTGTCAGATTTTGCTTGCCAGGAGAGTACTGGACAAACACAAGAAGTGAATAGTTCAATCTGGTTTTCAGCTCAAACATCTCATAGATAAAACTTTCAAAACCAGTGGTAAAATGTAATTTCTAACGTTTCTAAAAGTCTGTTAAATTTGAACTCCCTACTCTATTTTCTCTATCTGTTTTGGCAGGAATTTTCCAGGTCTAATCTGAACACTTCCTGTCCAAATAGGCCCCCTTTGGTTAATCTTTAACCATTGCAGGAGGCCAATTAGAAGCCACTTGTTAATGTTTTCTTAGAGAATTAATCCATGATAAACTATCTCAGAATAATCCTGCTAAGCAACTCGAGAAATTTAGTGGCTGTTGAGAGCAGCCTTCAGACACAAATATTTGACACCTATTTCTTCCCTAGAATACTCAGGATAGCACAGCAAGACTTCTCATTAAGTAAGGAATACACTAAATCCTCTAATCCACATCTTATTCTGGTTAGCTGGCATCTAATTGATTGTTAATCTTTTGAAAAAACAAGAAGAAAACTGATGACACCTTTGCTTCTCTGGTTACTTGTTTGAAAATACCAGACTCGAGTATAATTCCCCTAAATTTGTGCTTTGATTATGCTCTGGTTTTGCCAAAGTAGTCATTAATTTCTTCAGTGTAAGCAATTGTTTTAAATGACTCAGAAAAACTGTCAGTTTATTCAATAATAATTTATTTCACAAAATTTAATGTGATCATAAACTAAATTCAGAACAACAGTGCAGAACATTGAATAATGGGATTTTTTGAACTTGAAATTAATTGATCCCTTCTTGAAACAGCTTTACATATGTATTGCTTTCATGGTGAAATTTCCGAGACAGACAAGTCAATTTTTCATGGATTAGTTGCCAAGGGCATTTACTTCTGAATGAATAAGGATTTCTGCATAACTGCCTCAATTATCACTACTAATTTGAGTTCAATCGAATTAACTATTCTGTATATTACTCACATGGGATATAGTCACGATGTGTACTGAAATAATTTAAAGTTTTGGCTGCTCAGCTTTTGTTCTAGAGCTTTTTCTTGTTTATAAATTGATTTATTCACTACATTGTGTTTCTTCTGGTATGTGAGTGTGTGTTTGTGTGTGTGCTTTTATGAGTGTGTGTATGTATGCATCCCTGTACACGTTTGTATTTTTATTGTTTCTTCAATTAAAAGAAAGCAACAAATACATAAATGCACAAATGTACATATAAATTATCGCCTTTTCTTCCTCACACACAAAATGGAGCAAGTCATGTACATTGTTTTGTAAATGTATACACATATTATGGATTACTATTCATTTTAATATTTAAAAGCTGTTTTCTGTTTTCATTTGTTTCTGGCTCTATAGCATCCTATTGAGTAGCAGCGTGAGGGTTTATCTTATCACCCCCCTAAATTTAGATACAAAGATTAATTTGATGAATTTGATAAGATTTTCTTATGATTAATGCTATAATAAATAAATGTATATGCATATTGTTTCAACGATAAGGTAGCATGTATATGGAACCAAGTATTTGTGTGTGGAAGAGTAGGTACGTATGCTTAAACTTTGTTTGAAACTACCACCTTGTTCTCTATAGGATTTCAAACTCTGTTTACCATGTTCCCTTCACAAGAATCTTGAAAAACAAGTGTGGTTACATTTTAAATTTTGTTAATGTTAGAATTAAAAAGTAATAATTGAATTTATATTTTTTCATACTCTGGCTAATGGAGTAAATATAATTTAAGTATTTAAAAGTCACTGGATTTAATATTCTGGAAAATATGAATAATTGACTCTGCTGGCTTCTTTCAGCAAAGAGTTATTCTTTCAGACTTGCCTTTGTTAATGCCATTAGACTTTTGTGTGTGAGATGAAACTTGATTTGCTATTTAGTCATTAACTTTGTATCTGATAACATTTGACAGGAAAAAAATCTTTGACAGTTGTATATGAAAGTACTAAGTCTAGTTCTTTCTTAATTCTAATTTATTTTTATTCTGGGAGATTCTTTTCTTACATGATTACAAGCTGTTCCATTCCACTCTTTAGTTTGACTGCCTTAGATATACTAACTCATTTAAGTTTATTAGTAGGACAATCATAATCAATCAGCCAAAAGGCTGAGAAGCGATTGGGTCACCTTTAAATACTCTGATATCATTCTGTGTGCTCCAGACCACATTATTTTAACAAAGCGCTGGTGATTTTGGTTTCCTCTTTAAATGGTGGCCTCTCTATGCTGTATCTTATTTAGAGTGTCACTGGCTTTTTTTGCTTAGTTATTTTTCTTACTGAACTTCAGAATAAACATAAATATTTTTTCCAGATCTTAATCAAAATGAAACCTGTAGGAATCTGTTTAATAAGTACATTAAATTTCATACATTTAATCTTTCCTCTTAGCATTATTCACTAGAACTTCTCTTCCATTATATATCTTAACTCAGTAACAGGATTTCTATCACATTTGTATTTATATTATATGAAAGCCACTGTGATATTGAATTATTGTAATATTGGAATAGATTTTAGTTAAAGTTTTCATTACTCCAAATGATTACAAGTTCACTCCTACATAATTAAATATTTTTTCCCTTATATGCTGTAGAGGAGGAATATGGCTTCTCTGTCAAGGGATCATCCCCCAAAATTTTCTAGGGCTATGTGATCTAGCTGGAATGGCACAGCTTTAATCCCTCTGGATGTAATACAGTCATACCATTAGTACACACCTTTAATTCCAAACCCTGATGGTAAAGCTAGTTTGTAAAAAGATGCAGCCACCTTTGAATGTGACATCTAATTGAGGGGCAGATAAAGTGATAAATCAGAGAAATATTTGACAGAATGAGTCAGAGATAGGATATGCCCAATTCATACTATAAGAGTAGAGGAAGAAAGGCTACTTAAGAGTTGCAAAAGAGAAAAAATGGTGTGGTGTAATCAGAGGTTGGTGATGTGTATGTGAATGACAGTTTTACAGGGACAATTTAACAGTAGAGGAAGAAAGGCTACTTAAGAGTTGCAAAAGAGGGGCTGGTGAGATGGCTCAGCGGTTAAGAGCACTGACTGCTCTTCTAGAGGTCATGAGTTCAAATCCCAGCAACCACATGGTGGCTCACAACCATCTACAATGAGATCTTGTGCCCTCATATGGGTGTCTAAAGACAGCTACAGTGTACTTACATATAATAAATAAATAAATTAAAAAAAAAAAAAAAGAGTTGCAAAAGAGAAAAATGGTGTGCTGTGATCAGTGGTTGGTGCTGTGTATGTTTTACAGGAACAGTGTAACAGAGACAGGCTACAGAGAGTACAAGCTAGACACAGATGAACACAAAACAAGCCAGAGAAGGAGAGGAGCCACAAGATTGTAACATATTGCCAAAGTTAGTACGAGGCTAGACAGAGCAATTCAGTCAAAAGTCTAGGAAAGACGGACTGAATCAGTCAGTTTGAAAGATCAGATTGTACAGAGGATAGAAGTTTCCAGGTTTAGGCCTAGGATATTTAAAACAGAGAAAGAAATGTATTTGTACAGCTTGGGTTCAGCTCTCATCTCATCCCTTCATCAGAGGAAGTAAAAGGGACATTTACACATTTTAGGAACCTTTTCAGTAACTTTTTTGTATTAATTTATTTATTCACTTTATATCTGTTCACAGCCTTTCACTGTCTTCCCATCCTCCCCTCTAACATCCCCCATCCCCCTTCCCCTTCTCCTCTGAGAAGAGGCATCTCTATCTATCTATCTATCTATCTATCTATCTATCTATCTATCTATCTATCTATCTATCTATCTATCTATGAGGCCTAACCCCTGGCATATCAAGTCACTGCAGGAATGGGCACATTCTCTTCCACTGAGGCAGACACACAGCCCAGTTAGGGGAACAGGATTCACAGGAAGGCAACCGAGTCAGGGACAGCCCCACTCCAGTTGGTTGAAGACCAAGCTGCGTATCTGCTACATATGTGCAGGAGGACCTAGGTACAGCTCATGTATGCTCTTTGGTTGGTAATTTAACCTCTGTGTCCCCTCTAGGGTCCGGGTTAGGCCCAAGGGATAATGCTTGAATCTCACTCAGAAGATGAAATAAAATAGTTATTGAAGGTAAACGGAGAGAGGGATCTGGGTAGAAGAGGGAATGGGAAGGAGAAAGGGTATCAGGTGTAGGGAGAGCCACCAACAAGAAGAGGGGACTAGGAGAGTGATGGAAATCAGTAGGGGGCTAAGGGTGGCATCTTTAGGACATGCCAGAGACCTGGAATGGAGAATACTCCTGGGAGTCTCTGGGAGTGACTTTGTCTGAGATTTTTAGCAATGGGTGATATGGAGCCTAAAGTGGCTACATCCTATAGCTACACAGTTCCAGTGGAGGAATAAGGACACCAACCCACTCACAAATTCTTTGACCCAAAACATTTTCAGTTATTTTTTGAAGAAACAATTACAACACTTAAATATTCATAAGCACAAACATTTACAAATTACAAAATACTATCAAATCCTTTACCATATATTAAAAGTTGAGATGGTCAAAAGTTCTTATAGAAAACATTAATCTTTTTTTGGGGGGGTGTATTTTGTCATCTTTGACTTGGAGCTAAAAGTTTGGAGAAAATGAGCATCCTCTTTCAAAATTTATGATTCATTATTTTTCTTTCTGTGGGAAGAGAGATAGTGAAATACAATTTTCTCTATATGTGACAGTATTTGTGTTTCCCAGCCAAACCAAACTAAAGCCATCTGGGGAACTGCTATGCTTTACCCTTCAGTCTATCCAGTTCAAGGTGAAGATGATCTGGGATCTTACTCATTGTTTGGTACCTAAATTCAATTCACATCTGCACTTGAAATGATTCCTATTTACTTGTCGTGTGATTTTTATCTGTCTTTTTAAATTTGTTCCCCACCAGTCTTTCTTTTTATCCAACAGTGCTGCAAGTTTCTAGTAATTTATCTTTCCTTTTCCTTCATCACAACTACCACTAGGATGGCAATCACATGACATAACTTAGCACTTACCTATCACACAACATAACTCAGAGTTACCTATGCACTCAATAGAAAGCAGAGATCCATAAGATTCAGATGCCTTTAGCATCCAAGTCTAAAAAAGGAATAGTTAAAACACTCAATTCTTGAGTTCCAATGCACGTAAGTTAAAATGACCTCACTTTTATTGCAAAGCTCTCCCTCAGTTTTTTCCTGCTACATATATTCTCTTCTTTGTGCTCATTCTAGCCCTCAATACTCAGGAGATTATGGTCAGCAATATGAACATTGGCTCCTCTTCCTTGGAGGTCCAGACACTTAGTAATGACAGATATAAAATGTAGTTCAAAAAAAAATATGTAAAGGAATGAAAAATAGTGACATAAGATGCCATAAGGAATACATTGAGAAACGTTGATGGTGGGAAGAGGGTCTACTTCTTGTTGCATAGTAATGTATTACAATGTGAAGAGAAATTACAGGCACGAGAAACTGAGGTCTAACCCATGCAAAGAGCTCAAGTCACCTGAAGTCATAGACATATTAAGATTTCCTAGCAATGTTCTATCACTGAATACGGGTTCCCCACTACCATTCTAATTTAGTTTCCTTTTGTTATGTATGCTTGTTTTCCTTTCTCATCGGTGTTGGGTTTCATTATGAGCTCTGACACTTGTTGATAAGGGTTGGACGTGCACTCATTTCTACTATGGCTTCTGCTTTTCCTCAGCTTCTCCCGCAGCGACTTTTAAATAGTTACTACAAAAATCGTTACTACAAATCATCTAGCCAGTCAAAACTCCCCTGCCCACTTTTTTTTCTAGTTTTTTTTTTTCTTTTCTGATCCTAATTTTAGATCCTTATTTAGTACTTATGTCTCTGTCAGGATGACTTCTATAGGAGTTAGTCTCACTCAGGAAAGACATACTCAGCTGTGTTAATGGGCTCATCAGGCCATTTATACATTTCAATTTCAAGCCACCCAATATTATAAGTGGAAGCCTAATTTCCCCTATGTATGCTTATGCATATTTGTGTGAATATGCTAAAAATATTCAGGGAGATTCCATTCTCATAACTTCTTTTCTTTTCTAAAGCATCACCTCTGAATGCCATCACATATGGGGGCAGAACTACAACATATGAATTTTGAAGAGATGGAAACATTCAGTCTCTAACCTGCCACTTTCAATCTATATGTTATGATTCCTTTGGGGGTTACACATCAGATCTCCTGTATATTAGTAGCAAAATTACAGTTATGTAGTAGCAAAGAAATAACTTATGGCAGGGACATCACAACATGGGCAACTGGATTTTCTAGTGGCAGCATTAGGGTGGTAGAGAACCATTGATCTATAACATTTCTATACTAGGCATATATACGTGTAAGATTTCATTCATAGTTCTTGGATCAATATTCCTTTTACAATTCAGTCCATAATGAGTATAATTTCTTTTTTTAAAGGCAGGCAACAGGGACTCCAAAAATTCCCCACTCTTTTATTGTGAAGAAATTCTGAATGACCATGACTGATAATAGAACACCAAACGTTCTTCATTCCAGAGAACCCCTGAAGCAAAACCTTGATGGATTTCCTAGCTCAGACCACTAGTGATGATGTTTATAGAAGCAACTCTTCTTAAAATCCCTCATTACACACAAATAATAGTGTATAGACTAGGCAGGTTACACGTGGAATGTATATGTACATGCATATATATTAACAATTAATGAAAAAAATGCTATGAATTTCAAACCAAGCAAGGAATGGTATATGGGAGGAGATGGAAGAAGAAAAGGTAAGAACAGTATATATAATTATATTATAATCACAAAACTAAAAGAATACTAAAGTAAAGCTAAAGGTTTTTTTTGTTTGTTTGCTTTTTGTTTTTGTTTTAAATCCACATTGAAAGGATTTAGAAACCTTTTAATCAGACAAGCACTTGGAAGTCTCTCAAAGCAGGTGGTTCAGCATGGTCTTCCCTTATGCCTCATCCTGGCCTCTCTCCTCCTATATTTATAATAAATCGATAAACATATCTTTTATACTCTGCATACTATTCAAATATATTAATCAACCCAAAGCAAGGAGA
The DNA here is from genome assembly GCF_004785775.1 of Grammomys surdaster. Classification (NCBI taxonomy): domain Eukaryota; kingdom Metazoa; phylum Chordata; class Mammalia; order Rodentia; family Muridae; genus Grammomys; species Grammomys surdaster. The sequence goes on along the minus strand of NW_021605377.1, from coordinate 13,216,899 downwards.
ATTGTATAATCCTGGTTTACAGAGGGTTGAACAGAAGCATAAGTAAAACAAATGGGGGTTTGTGACTGGCAAATTAAGTATAGGAACAGTCTTAGAGACTCTGCCCCTAATCTATGAGAGCTGTAGTTATCTTTAGGTAGATAAAATCAGCAACAAATGGAAGGATTCCCTCCCTTCCCACTGTTGAAGTTGTAGTATGTGACTGTGTATGTACTGGGGGGAAGGTTCCCATAATGTCAGAGAATTCTTCATTGTTAATTGTTTTGGTGTATGAACAGGAAACACAGACAGTTAATTCTTCCAACAGAAACATTTGCCTAAGTGGATGTATGTTTGTCTCTTTCGATACTTGTCTTCCGGTAGTGTCTCCCCTTTTAGTCCAAGCTAGCCCTGAACTTGCTATTCTCCTATTTCTGCAGCCTGAGAGCAGGAATTGCAGATGTTGCCATCATGCCTGGCTTGGATGTAGGTTCCCTGCAGAAATTATGTCTTCTTTGTCTTTACAAACCAGACAGCAACTTCCAAAGCACACAGGACAAAGCCTTGCTCTCAGATGTTTCACATAATGCTTCTTAAATAATGGAATTCTCATGTCTCTGTGTTCCCTATAGTGCTAAGTGGGGCTGAAGGCATTGTTGCCACTCAATAAATAGCTGTTGATTGATTGATATGTTAGCGGAACATAAAAACTAAAAGTAGTTGAAATCAGACTAATATTTTATTGAAATGCAATAAAACTATCTTCAGTTTTTAAGTATTTTAATGCTTTCAACGGCTGTTTCATCTTCCCATAACAGCTAAATTTTTATGCAATGTCATGAGGCTGTTGTCTGATCAAATTTATAAGACCCTTAAAAATGCACAAGCCCCATAGCCATGCCAGGATCTAGGAAATCTGCAGTCATTTATGATTAATGAAGCTCTGTGTTTTGCAAGGCATTATTGAAAACAGAAGCCTATGACTTCACTGTTTCTGACAATAACTTTGAACACAGGGTCAGTCCTTCAATTTTAACATTTCTTTGTAAGATTAATAGAAAGTAAAATCAACCACATAGGGAGCTTCACCCAGATGTGACAAAGTGGAAGACACAAGTTTTCAATCTGTTTCTGCCAATGAAACACCACCTCATTTCATAGAATATTGATGATGAGCAAATGTTACTGAAGGGCAAATCTAGTCATCAGGAAAACATAGAGTTCAGGACTCTATCAGACACTGCAGAGCGAATTTATAAAAAAATGTTAGCCAAAAGACTGGAACATAGTGCAGCAGCTGACTCATAGCACATGTACAGTATGCATAATTGGAAAGACGATGACCAAGCTTTTAAAATAAAATCAAGATTATTTTAAAAATATAATCAATTACTGGATGTTTCCTGAAAAAAAAAAAGGTGTATGATGTATGGACATTTTTCTTCAATCACTGAAAAGAATTGTATGCTTCAGCAAATGAAAGAGAGAGAGAGAGAGAGAGAGAGAGAGAGAGAGAGAGAGAGAGAGA
>NW_021605377.1:13214602-13215382 GCF_004785775.1 Grammomys surdaster | reverse complement strand
AGAGAGAGAGAGAGAGAGAGAGAGAGAGAGAGAGAGAGAGAGAGAGAGAGAGAGAACATATAGTTTGCATCTAAAAGACAATGGTAGATTCCAACGCATACATACCTCTCTTTCTAAAGCAGATGATAATAAGTGTGTCTAAATAAATGTATGTAGAGTCTTTAATAGAAACTGTAGGCTTTTATAAAAGGCACACTTTAAGAAAAGTATGACTCTCACATGCCACCTCTACCTATCAACAGGCCTGTCTAGTGCATAAAAAAAAATAAAAGATGGCATCTCATAAGAATAAGTACAGCCCACAAAATAAAGCACCACAACAAATTCTATCTCTCCCACGTTCTTTAACCTGCTTATTTGTCAGGTAATGGGAATTGACTATTCTATGTAGCCACTTGTGTACAACTTCTTCTGTGTAACAGGAACCACCGAGGTTGCTAAACCACAGTCTGACCTTAAATTTGTATGAAAAATTAAGTGGAAGGGCCACAGTCAGCTTGTGGTTTTTCTCAGTTTAATATGGTTGCCCTGGAGTCTGGCAAGAAGGAAGAGGACAAAAAGGAGGAGGGCAACGATGCTGATGCCGATGACTATGACAAGGAGGAGGATGAGGATGAGGAGGAGGAGGAGGAGGAGGAGGAGGAGGAGGAGGATGAGTAGGAGTAGAAAAAAAGAAAGATAAAAAGGAAGAGAAGTGGGAAGAAGAGAAGACAAAGAGGAAGAAGAAGAAGATGAAGAAGAAGAAGAAGAAGAAGAAGAAGAAGAAGAAGAAGAAGAAGA
>NW_021605377.1:13193762-13214592 GCF_004785775.1 Grammomys surdaster | reverse complement strand
GAAGAAGAAGAAGAAGAAGAAGAAGAAGAAGAAGAAGAAGAAGAAGAAGAAGAAGAAGAAGAAGAAGACCAAAAATAAATTAAAACAGAGGCTAGATAGAAACAGTCACTTTCAGACCTTCACTACGTAGCACTAAAAAGGAGCCAGCTTTCAACCCACCTCTCCTCCTGAAACTGTGAGGATAGGAGAATAGAAAACAGAGAGGCCTAAAAGCAGAAATATTCAAAAATTTCCCCCTCATTGTATTTCCAAATGTCAAGTTTGAGTTTAAAAGGAAAAAGGTCCATCTGCCCTGCTTGCTTCAAAATAGGAAACTAGTGTGTCAAAATTAGATACATAGTCAGGTCAAGCCTATTAAAACTCAAGTTCCTTTCAAGGCAAGTTTCCAATGGTGACAGAAAACGCCAGCAAGAACTATCTGAGAAAAGACATCCATCCACAACAGCATGTCTGAAGCTCTTTTCTAGGTAAGTGAACAGGATGGTGAACTAGGGGGGTTGTGTTACAGATGTGCTGAAGTCAAACTCTTTGCAGTTAATCCCAAACAGGAAATCAATCACAGCTTTTCCAGTACGATGTTTTCCTTTTAAGTAATAGGGGTTGTGGCATTGTTGTTTCCGCCAGTGAAAATGCAAGACTCGAGGTACTGATTTAGATGATGTCTTTGTTGTTACTTCACTTAACCTGGTTTCCACATCTTCAGTATTAACCCAATTGTTAAAAAAAAATGAAAATAACACTATATTTTTCTAAATAGTTCTGAATGCTGTGAGCATGGATTTCTAAAATGGTTGGATAAATTTCAAGAATGTGATACTACATATAAGAATGTGATACTCTAAAAAAAAATTGTTGCCAGAATTTCTCCTTTATATGACATAGGTCAAATGCAATAGAAATAAATGAACAGAAATATGAAGTACTTTGATGTGGTTTGATAAATCCTCCTAGACATATTAAATAAATGAGCATAGGAGCCCCTTCTCCCACAAAGGCTGTAAGTTTTGAGGAAAGTGCCTGAGCATTTGCACGCCTTTAGTTTCCTATCTTCCTGCAGTAAATGCTTATTCAGCAACTTCTCCAATAAAGTTTCATGTGAAAGCTTAGAAGATAACACTAAAGGCAAGAGAACTATCACTATCACTCTAGTGTAGGAAGGATGTGAAAATGATCATCAATAAGTCTTAGAGGGGTTTAGAGGTCTACTGATATCAAAATAACCAACCATAAATAAAATGAAAATAATAAAAATCCCCCCAAAACAAAAACACTAAAGTTTTGCTGTGAAGATGAAGTTTTAGATGATTTTTTTTAAAAAAAGTCAAAATTGACTACACCTGAATGATAGTTGACTTGCCTTCCTTATTGCTATCTCATAAGATCTAGCATGATATTTCATAATAATTGCATGCATAGGACACAAAGCCTCTTGCAGGAAAAAAAAGTTGTGTGCCAGTCAGTGTGAATGGGTAAGAGACTCCTGGGAAAGGACCAGAGAGCATAAAGCAGTTGGTGTCTTTCCTTATAGGCTATAGAGATTTAACCATGGAAGGTAAATGGCAAGCCATCAAAAGGGATGAAGACCTGGTGGGTCTTCTTGTGGTATCCTTGACCCCTCCAGCTTGCTCAATTCTGGCCCTTACTCTTCTGCAATACCCCCTGAGCTCTGATGTTTGGCTGGGACTAGAGGTCTCAGAGCAGGTCATATTGGAGAGAGACTTCCCTCCTCTTAGGAGAATGGGAGGGAGTAATGGGGGAAGGGAGGGATCTGTAAGGGAGGAAGGAGGGAGGATGCAATCGAGATTCAAAGTGAATAAAAAAAATAAATTATTTGGGGAAAAGGAATGAAGAGCATAAGGGGTAGCAGTTGCAGTGGGTTTCTGGGCACTTTGCAATAGTAGTATTCTAGATTCTTCATTCTGTTGTTCATGTCTATGAATGTCTTTGTCATGCTCTGAAAGGCTGTTTCTGGCTCTCCTCTTCATCCTTATCAGCAACTCTCAAATCTTCTTGAAATCTCTATCATGATGAATAAAATCCCATTTCTTTAGACAGTTCATCAGCAAATTAAAATATACAGTAGTGTATTAGATTAATCAATAATAGAAGCTAATTCAGTTTCCCTGAACTGTATTCATTGGCAAAAGTAAAGATGAAAGCGGTCCATAAATTGGCCAAGTGCCCCAGTAATGAAGCCAGAGTCAGAACCCTGAATTTTATTTTATTTACTATTTTAATTTTATGATTGACTGTAAAAATACAAATAACAAACATATCACATATCAAAATTAACCATAATCAAAGCCTATGCCGCTCAATGAGGTTCTACTGAGTAAAAATATGCACTCTGAATTGAAGCTGTGAAGGTTAATGTTAAATTTTACATGTTCAGTATTGAGTGTACTTGTCTACCATACAAACCAAAAACTCCACGATAGAATCAGAATAAAAAAGAAATGATTTGCTACATATACAGTTTTGTAACCTGCATGCAGTCCTTGCTTGTCCCCTTACATTTAGTTTTTTGTTCTCTTTTATTCATGTTATCCTGTACTCTACACACATTTGCTCATGTATACATATATGTATGTTTAGTATTGGCTAAATTCTAAGTTCATCCTCTTACAAATTTTTAACTTCATTTTTATGCCTATATGAACACACACACACACATATGAACATGTACACACATATATGTGAACATGCATACATATATATGTATATGTACTGAATTTTCATTATCCATTCAATTATTGGTGGACAATTGTGTTGATTTTAATTCATCGCTATGAAGAATAAAGCATTCATCCATATGGGGTTTCAAATACTAAGAAAAAAGTTAGAAAGATATTTCATCCAAAAGTAACTCTCCTGAAATTAAGTATTTGTGAATATATATAAAGAAGTGAAAGACCTCTACAAGAAAAAATGCAGGGATGCTGAAAAAGGAAATCACAGAGACTTTTTCTTAGGTGATAGGAAAATATTTCATGTTACTGGATAAAAAGAATAAATACCATGAAAATGTCTATATTTACCAGAATTACTAAAAAATATAATTTACTAAAAACTTAAATTATTGAAAAATTAAACATTTTATTGGTTCTTTGTAAATTTCACATCATGCATCCCAATTCTACTCATCTCCCTTGTGCCTGCCTTCTCTCCTTGCCACCTTCCCCACAAAAGAAGAAAAACTAACTGTGGAAGTTGTAGTGTGTCTCAGTGTGTTCCACAGACTCGGCCCTCAGTGGCAACACAGGCCTGGACCTCTCCATGACCTTAGGTGGCATCACTAGTTATTCACATCAGGCTGTTCCTCACTACTCTCAGGTCTCCAGTTCTGTTTCTCTTCATTGTGTATACATCCTTCTGCTTCTCTTTTCTTCCATTTCTCCACCACTTACTTGCTCATCTTAGTGGTCCCTAGGTTGTCTGTGTGTCTGGGGTCATCTGAGGAGTCTCAGTAGTGCTATTCCCCATTCATGCTGTGCACTACGCAACAGGGGCCATCTTAGGCCTCATAACCTGTAGTCATGTTGACACTTTTTTAGTCAATGTCTGCCTGTGATAGATGTATACCTAGTCTGTGAATACAGTGTGATGACATGAATTTGCCTTAGTTGTTATTATCCACCTTAGGTCAGACAAGGTACTCAATCAAAGAGAGCAGATGACTCTTATATGCAAGTTCTTTTCATACCCCTGTGAAGTAAAAATACCATAAAAATAAAAAAGAAACCTGCAGGCTGCTATGAAGACTGATTTGAGGGGCTAAGAGGTGAAACAGGGCATCTCAAAGATTCTATCTTACTTTAGGATGTTTGCCCAAATCAGTTTTCAATAACATTAAGAACAGAAAATAGGGATGGAGTGATGACTCAATGGTCAAAAGTACTGACTGCTCTTCCAGAGGTCCTGAGTTCAACTCCCAGCAACCACATGGTGGCTCACAACCATCTGTAATGAGATCTGATGTCCTCTTTTGTCTCGTGTGTCTGAACACAGCTACAGTATATATATTTAAAAAATGAACAGAAAGTAAAAGAACTAAAAGTTGAGTGTTGTAAGTCACATGAATAACAAGAATGTACTTGGCTGTGATTAGCTCCAGAGAATGGACAAACTAGGTAATCATGTCCTAATATCACCCATATTTATGTCTCATCTTTAAAAGATACATTTATTTATTTTAGTTATATAAGTACACTGTCACTATCTTCAGACACATCAGAAGAGGTCACTGAATCCCATTACAGAGATGAGATTCACCATATCATGAGCCACCATATGATTGCTGGGAATTGAACTCAAGACCTCTAGAAGAGCAGTCAGTGCTCTTAACCACTGAGCCATTTCTCCACACCCCCCCTTAGAAATTTATTAAGATGAAACTCAGCTAAGAAAATTTACTTCTGTTTGCTGAAATACCTTATGATGAAAAACTTAAGTATTTCAAGCTATCTAAAAGTCTAAAGCTGAAGCTATTTTTTGCAGCAGCCCAGAGGTGGTACTAGGAAGACCAATCAGCACTGACAGAACTTTCTCTCAAAGAACTACTCTCAGACCATCCTGACTGCATTACATTTAATAGGACATATTTACTGTTACAGGATAGCCATTTTATATTACACATTTGTATAGTTTGACAAAAGCTTGCTCTGTTAAAACTGAACTTTCACACATAGTTTCTGAGAGAAAGAAAATCAGTTTTCTTCAAAGGAGTGACACTGGTTGTATCCACCAATCCAACACAGGCCTCAGGCTTAAGAGTAGTAGACCAATGAATAATGGGCTGCACATTGTGTGTGTGTGTGTGTGTGTGTGTGTGTGTGTGTGTGTGTGTGCATGCGTGTGTGTGTACTTTTATTTGGTTATAATTTGATGTTTTCATTATTTTGTTTTCTAGCTTTTGAAGTCTTTGTCTTATGTATTGTTTTTGTTTGTTTGTGGAAGAGAGGATGTGGACAAAGTTAAAAGAAAAGGTGAATGTGATCAAAATACATTTACATTTAAAAATCATTTTAAATAATAAAATGTTTTAATGGATTTAAGGAGAGAGATATAACCTTCCAAATGAGCTTGAGAGGATGTACTTAGGAGAGAAGCTACAAACATTTCTTCATGTATAACAGAAATTCTGCAATAAGCAGGTGGTGCTTTGTCTATATGAAATCAATCTGAAAATATTCGAGAGCGTTGACAAGTGAGAGGGGGAGTGTAAGAGTATTGTGTGTGCATGTATGTTGTGTTGTGGTAAGTCTATGGCATATGCATGTGGTATACATATGTGTATGTGTGTGTGATTGTGTGTGTGTGTGTGTGTGTGTAGATGTGTGCAATGCATAAGCAGAGAAGAAGACAAGAATTATCTGACTCTCTCACCTGTTCTCTTGAAATGAACACTCACTGGACTTGGAACTAAACAGGTGGCCAGCAATCTTTATGTCTGTGCTACCCAAAGGGCTTTGTTAGAGACACCATGGGGGTGTTGGCTTAGAGTTTACATGGGCAGTGAGGATTCAAGCTCAGGTACTTTTATAATCAGTTCAGCCATTTCCCAAACATTTAGGAGCACTTTAAATTCTAGAATTTTACTTACACACTTGGGCATCATTAGTAAATAATCTAGCATTAAGTTTTAGTTAAGTAATTTATCTATCTATCTATCTATCTATCTATCTATCTATCTATCTATCTATCTAGTTCTTGGTTTTCAAGACAGGGTCTATGTATCTCTGGCTGCTCTGAAACTCACTAGATAGACCTGGTTAACCTCAAACATACATAAATCTCCCTGTCTCTGCCTCCTGAGTTCTGGGATTAAAGGTATGCATTCAAAGCATTTTTCCTCTGGCTTCTGAATAGCAGCACTTCCAAAGGGTTGACTTTTCCCTCCGCTCCACTCCAAGGAGACACTTGTTAAGGTCTGGAGACATCTTGTGCTGGTGTAAATAGGGGAAAGCACTAATATTTAGTGGATGAGGACCAGAGAGGTTGCTGTCTTTCATTGTACAGCACAACCTTCTGTCACACACACACAAAAAAATCAGCCTGCTTTACATTCTTACAGTGCTAATGCTAAAAACCCTGAATTAGGAAGTCAATTAAGTACATTAATCCTGGAGAGCATATCAACGGTGTGATGAAAAATGTAAACTTTTAGAAAGGCAGCAAGAGACTCATCCATTCCAGCTAAACTCTGTATTTTACATACAGACAAATATTTGTAGGATAAGTACCTTAATAAAGGGGAAAGATGCAGGCAGTTCTTCCCACTGGGCTTGCTTGGATGAGTGTGTCTGTGTTGGGGGAGGGGGAGGCTAAAGACTCAGGTAACACCAAAAGTAAGTTAACAGTTCTTGCTATATAGCAACGTATCTCTGTAGTGTGTAGGAAGTATTTTTCTGATTACATTCTTCCTGTCCTTCAGAATGTGTGCAAATAAGCAAATAATCCAAATACATTTCAGTGCTCTCTAGGGTATGGGACACATTAAGATGGGTTTGATAGTACATGTATGTAGCCACTTTATTATACTGTAAAATTACTGTTCATTCCTATGGAACAATAAAATTTGTGGAAAAGGCTCTGTTACAATTTTTTAGTCATAAATGATAGATTTTTATATACCCCAGGCAGTAATATTACTGATAAATTTATACCATACATCACTTTAACTTGAATATATATATATATATATATATATATATATATATATATGCACTAAGGCAACTGATTCTAGTCAAACCACATGTTGTGCTTTTTGCTTAGGAAACTCTCACACACAGCAAGAATAATTCTTTCTACTTAATGGGGTTACCGAAGAGAATGTGGCCCTGGATCACAAAATGTATATAGTGTAATGAAAACCCTCTGCGGAGCCTCCAAAGGCTGTGCTAAGAGTTTCACAGTTTTGTGGGTTTTCTCTTATTAAGAGAAAAAAAATAGTGGTTGAAATCTCTAAAAGAATAGGTAGAGGATAAGGTTTCAAAGCATCCATAAGTAAGATTTTTCATTGCAAGTTTGTCAAGAAAATGTCTTTGTCCTTTGGGAAATCAATTGTGGGAAGAAGTGGGGTTAATTTTAAAGGTATTTTTCAAAATGGACCATGAAGAATGTTTCTATCCTTGAAAACTAAGCCATAGATCTAGACTCTGCAACTTTCTTTTAAAATTAAAACACGATTACATCATTTCTTTCCCCTTTTGTCTCCTCCCTCTCTAACATCTCCCCTGCCCTCCCCTCAAATCCATAGTTTCTTTTTCTTTAGTTATTATTGCTACCTGTACATTTATGCATAAATTTATAAATGCAATCTGCTGTGTCATTTGTTATTATCTGGATATGTGTGACATCAGGGTTGACAGAGTCTACCATTGCAGTGGCCTCATAAGTGCTTCTGGCTCAGAATCTCTTTTCTAACTTCAGAATTTCGTCTGTTTGTTTTCAAATGCACAAGATTTGAAATGTTTGTCTTTCACCTCTAGATCCTCACCCTCCTCCTCTCACTTTCTGCTCTTCATTCTTGACAAACATAACCCCTCCCCCATGCTTCATCACAGAGATCTTTTCTCCTTCTACAAATGCCATAATCTTTCATGCTTTGTGCCTTGACCTTTTCTTTTCTAGCTAGATATTGTCAAATTATCCAACAGTGCCTAGTCTTCAAAAATGCTCTCTAATCTCCCTTTGAAGTCAAGTCACTATCCTCTTAAATTTAAATATTTATAATCTTATGAACTATCGCTTCTTTAGGAACAGAGAAACACGGGGCTAATGTTCATGTCTTGCTGCCAGAACTCAGGCTTATACTTTATACACCTACTTGAAAAATAAAATGTAAAAGACTACAAAATCAATTTGACCCAAAGAAATGAAATGCTCCTGCTGTTGCTGGTCATGCCAACGAGTAAAGTCCAGTAATAAACAACGGAGTCCAAGAGAGTAAACATGTGCTCGTTGATAACCTACTTATGTTACTACTAGGTAATTACCCATGTGAAAGTAAAATGTGTCTACATGGAAAAAAAAGCATGCATTCATGTTTCTACACACTTTACGAGTCCCAAATGGAGACAACGGCAGTTCTCATCCCTGAATCGTGGGAGAGCCAGCTGGTTTACTTAAACATAAAATGCTATTTACCACTCAACAACAACAAAATAAAATGTGAAAAAAAAAGTGTAAGTGAAGAAAATAGTGTGTGTGTGTGTGTGTGTGTGTGTGTGTGTGTGTGTAGGAGATGGTCTATAATTCAGCTATAAAGAAGGAAATACAATATGTGGGTCAATATGCATGGACCTGAAGGATACCATGTTACATGAAGTACAGAAGACATAGAATGACATACGGCATGCTCTTTCTTTTTATTATAATTTTTATTGTTTTACAGTCTAGACATTGCTCCTCCCAGCCCCTCCTCCCACTCCATGTTCTCAATCATCCACAAAAATCAAAAAGATTACTGCCATAGAAACTCTGATAGTGGACCACTGTCAGAAAAAGGAGAAGGGATAGGCATCATGGAGTGGTTACAAATTAGATACTAAAATCCAATTGGGGAAAGACAGTTAGTTCTAGTTCTAGTTAGTTATATACAGCATGATAAGTATGCAGCAAGTTGTCATTTATTTTAAAGTTATTCAGAAAGCCTAAAGTTTTCCAACATGTAAAGTTAGTATTAAAGAAGTGCTAATTACTTCTGATCTGATCCCTTTGCTTGTGGGAAATTTGTGTACTATAATTTCTATTTGCAAATATTACATGTCATTAACATTGAAACATTGAAAACTTTTATAAGTCAATCTCCAAAAATTCCTTCTCGACTGTGGTTAGTGGGAAGTGGAATGGAGGTTTTTGGGGGTGAGAGTAGAGAATATCAGGGAAGTTTGAGGAACAAGCCAGAAAGGAAGGATTAAAGAGGCTTGGAAGAGATTCATCTGGAGGGATGAATATGTTAACTGTATTTTGGTGGTGGTTTCATGGATACAACACACATTCTAACTTATTAAATTGTGTATAATAAATACATGGAATATATTCTAAGACACTAAAACTTCCAGTAAAGCTTCCTTGAGAAGGAAAGAATCTACAATTATGGTGAAATGATATTTTACAAGATAGAATCTAGTGATTTCAGCAGACTCTAACAGGATAAGCATATATAGCTATTGAAATTATTGATAACATATGCTTTCTTTTTATAAGAGCTGACAGAATTTGATTTGAAATGGTATAAACCAAAACGCTACCACTCGTTTTCAAGTGTCTTTTATATTTCATGTGAATCAAATAAATGATGATCCAATATTTCTATGGGATAAGAAGGAAAGCTGAACCAAGTGTGATTCTCCAAGGATAATTATATGATCTCTGATCTCATCATGTAATTTACCTTTGTTGGATAAAACAACAACGTTGTTGGAATCCGCATTGTTTTCAAAATTAAAGCTGCTAACAGTAGACCTACTGAAAGAGGCAGAATGCCTACAAAATTATTTAGGAAAAGTGTTAAAGGTAGTGGTGGCTCAGCACAACCCCTCACTTGGATTTAAAGTGACAAAGTGTATAAAACTGTGCACAGGTAATTGTTAAGACATATCAGATAGAAGAAGTGGGATATAATTCAAGAAGCTGGTGCCCATGTGCTCTGTTTAGAAACCTCTGAAATCTTTAGAAGGACATTTTACTGGAGGATAAGATTCTAAGATGGTGCAGTTGTAGTTTTGTGTCCTGGCCCAGTCTTCTGTGTTACTAACTAGTTAGGCATGAGAAGGAAAACAATATAAGGAGATACCCAGTGAGTATGGCATTGTCTTCAAGGTGTTTCAGTAGAAGCAATATTGATAATGGTTTTAGCATAAAAACATATACTTGGTAAAAAATGGCAATATTTTGCCTGGGGATTATTCTTTTCTGTTGCTGAAATGCATTAAAATATCACTTTGTGAGTAATTCAAAGAATCAAGAAATATTCTGGTCACTGATGAGAAATATTCTCTGGTTAAATGAAAATGTAAACACTCAAGATCAGCCATTAAAAGGGAGTCTAAGAATTTCATTCTATGATCCAATGCACATTCGCCTAGAGAAGGCTTCAATAGTGAACGTTTGCTAACAGTGTCATCGTTGCACAACTACAAAAAAAAAAATGTTTTGTTCCAGATCTTTGCATCCACAGTGAAAGTGTATCCTCATTCTCTGAAAGGAGCTTAGAAAAACAGATAAAACGTACACAGTGTATGACAATACTGAGTAACAAGTAAATGAAAAGACCAATTCAGCTATCTGTGTAATTATCTGTTGTACATATCTGTCCCTCTATCCACTGATTTCAAAACTGTAGATTTGTTAGTTAAAGGAGAGCATTGCCATAGATCACTTCCAAGCTCTCTCAGTTCAGGGCAGGGATACAGGGAACCAGCATGTGCTCTGCAAAGCTTATCAGCTAACTAGTGAAATTCAACCTGGTGGTGTCAGCTTTATTTTTAAGAGTGTTACTGTGTAAACAAAAGGAGCCACTAGGAGAGTCTTGTTTTGGAGTTTTCACCTCATTTAAATTCTTAATTTGTCTCTTGAGCTTAGAAAAAGACACCTGAGTGTGGTCCTGCTTCCCATTAAGGGGCTCCAGGAAAGGATTAGGTTAGTCTCACTCAGCCTTTCCTAAACAGACTAACTTTGAATCACACAGATTCCAAGAAAATGTAAATACTGTATTCTGATTCAAATTAACTTAGACAGAAAAGACAATCCTGGGTTGTTTGTTTTATAACAGCCTGAGCTTAGACTTCCAAAACTTACCGTCAATAAAATAGAGATCATCAGTTTGTTGAGAGCTAAAGAGGAGATCCTTCTTACCTAGTGCTTTCATTACTCTCTCCTCTCCCCTCCCTCCCTTCTTCTTCTCTCCCTCCCTCCCTTCTCCCACATCTTCCTCCTTTGCTCTTCCCTTCTTTCCCTTCTCTTTCCCTAAATGTCTGCCTTCTCTACTCGTTCAATAAGATGTCATCTGTCACTAAAATATGAATAGGGGAAAACAAAATATCAAGGAGATTTGCTTTGGGAGTTGACTGATAGAGAGTTGCTTACAAAACAACAGTAAATAACTTTCTCATGAGATTTTAAAGTGTGCATATTTATAAAGTCATTTCAAGGAAATGCATGCATTAGAGTAAAATGTTTTGTTGGCTTTCATAGATGTCAGGACACAAGTTCTTCTTCTTCCTTTTCTTCTTCTTCTTCTTCTTCTTCTTCTTCTTCTTCTTCTTCTTCTTCTTCTTCTTCTTCCTCTTCTTCTTTCTCTTCCTTTTCCTCTTCCTCTTCCTGCTCTCCTTTCTCTCCTTCCTTCTCTTTCTCCTCCTCCTCTTCTTTTTCTTCTTCTTTCCCTTCTTCTTCTAAATGAAGACAGACAGTCACTATTCTCTCAAATCTGTGCCTCTGTTCACATCCCAAAACAGAGATAAAATTCAAGGAAAACTAGGATGGCATAATTTAAAATTCGTTCTCTGAGAATTTCAAACTGGTATAAACTGTATTTCCAGAGGTTATTTTTGTGCTAGTGCATTTCTAGTAAGTTCCTTCAGGCACTCTTTTCTGATTTAGTGTGAATTCAGTTCCTTCATTTTTCTATCTGAAAAAAAAAAAAAACAAAACGAAAACGTTGATCCATGTTCACAAGAATTAAACATTGTAGTTCATTTCAGAGGCAAACTGAAATCCTAGCTTGTATAAGAGAATATATATATATATATATATATATATATATATATATATATATATATACCTAACACTCATCTAACTGTAAATGGTTGGCTATTTTTCAGAAATAATGCAATAAATAAATCATTTAGTCATAGTTTCACATTTTTATTTCATGTTAGTTCGTGAGCCTAAAGCAATCAACGGAGATGTAAATGAAAATATTATTGAGTGAAAATAATTAGGCTTGGTGCTCTTCTGTCTTGCATCACACAGCAGGTTTTAAGCACAATCCAAACTTGATGTGCTGACACCTGTAATCAACACAAGAGGTTTCTTTTAAGCTAACAAATCATCCTTCCCACTGGAAGTATAAACAAGACCCTAATTGGCGATTTTGCTAACTCTTCTCCCTGCTGGGAACACTAGTCAGCATTTGGTGTGAAAACAGCAACATCTACAACAATTTATAATTGGCAAATGGTAAAAGCTAATTCCACACTTAATGTCTACACTAGTCAATAGCTTTTTAATTATTAGCTCCTATCAATGGCTTCAAAACCATATTTAACTGAAAGGAGATAAACAGTAACAACTAACCCAGAGAGAGTTGCTGGAGGGTTGGCTCTGGGATTTGTTTTCATGTCTGTTCGTTTACACATCTACATGTTTTGATTTATTGCATGCTTTATCAAACATTCTTAGGAGAAATGCAAACCTCATTACCAGTTTGCTGAGGAGGGAAATGAAGGCAAAGGGTATCATATCTAAAACCTAGAACTGATAAACATTAGATTGAGCCCCAGGTAATCGCTTATTTCTCTCTGTGAAAACAAAATTCTACATAAATGGAAATTAGCTACTATGCCATTCAAGCAATTAAATTTGGTATGACCCAGGGTGCCTGGGTCACATAGATTCTCATGATATTGAGGTCCATAGTTTGTAAGCCAATGAGTATCCATGATTAAAATAGAATAATTGGTTTGGGAAAAGGACTGAAATCTCTGTGTACAATGAATGAACACAAATAAGAAAGCGTATTGCTAAAGCAGTAATATGTTCTTTATTTCAACCCAGAATACTGATTTTCTTACACTATTAGGGAATTTGCCTTTCTCTTCTACTTGCTTCTCAATGTAACATGTTCAAAACCAAATTTCCTGTTCCCTAAAGCAGCCATTACTAGGTTCCAACTGTAGAATTATATAAATTAACTTAAAAATAAATAATTTAAGTCTGATAAAAGTAAAAGTAAGGATGGTGTCATTTAGAAGTTAGGTCACAGAATATGGGTCTGAATTTCTGTCCACAGGCCAGAAACACACTTTAATCTATATTCTCAGCTCCCATAAGCCAAAGTATTCATTGTCAATTGCTTTATTTGTAGCTCAAAATAAACATTAAACTTTTATCCAGGAACATTGCTGCTATAACTAGAACAGGAAAAGTTTGTTCATGAATCCTAGGAAAGAAATACATCATGGTTTAATGGATACTCAACACACCCCTCATCACAGACACATGGCAAGTGTTTCATGTAACTATTTTATATAATTAGCCTACTGAAGAAGAAATGGATAATTGTGAATAGTCTGTTAATTACAGTAGACAAAAGCTAAAAAAGAAAACGTGTCAGGACAAATCTCCAGATCGAATTATACACAAAAATATGTAAAGAGGTATCAAATGGAACACACAAACACAAAACAAATACAGATAATAACAAACTGATACAAACATTCTTGATTTTTACAGAATAGGTTGTTTTGTTTTGTTTTGTTTTGTTTTACAGTCCTGACCTTCTGATCTGATCCAGTGTTTTTTGATGTAAAGTTTGCTTACTCTTCAGAATTGTAGATGAAACTACTGAAGAAGAATAGAAGCAGGCCACAATATCCCCAACATAAGTGGTTTGGTTGGACATGAAACTCATTTACAGTTTTTGCATGAATTAATAAAGTAGAAACAAACACTTTGTTTATAGAACATGGACATATTAGCACAATTTTCTTTGGAAAGATTACTATAAATGAAATTTAGGTCAACAGGTGTAATTATTTTAAAGCTTTTAAAAAGAAGTATACTTTTAAGTAGTATATGGGACTTATTGAATACAAAAATGTTTTATGTAATTAACCTATAAATCCTCAGTACATTTATACTTTAAAATAATTAGGTTTGGGGAAATTCTTGTTATACTGTAAACACTTGCTCTGTGAGATCTTTCATTTTTTAGGTATTGACAGAAATCCTCCAGACCAGATTTTTTTATCATTGTTGTCCCTGTGGAACCAATTTTCTACATGAAGTTAACTTTACTTCTATCAGTGTTCACTGAATAACCCATTTTTATCTCTGACTCACAGTTTTGCTGCTTGGTGGGACTGTGTAAGAATATTATTTGCTTTTCTGTTGTAATTGTTATCTCCTAGGCTTACTGCCTTAGTCTGCTAACCTAGACCCAGTCCTGGAAGCTTCTAGCCTCCATACAATCTATTCTAGGCCTAGTAACTTTTCAGTCTCCAGTTATTTTGGTTTGACTGGCTAGTTCAACTGAGTTGTTCTGTCTCAAACTCCTCTCCAAGCTGACTGATTCAGTCTGGCTTCTATTCACATCTCATCAGTTGCTCTGCTTGGCCTTAAACTAACTCTAGCAATCCATTGGGATTTTTTTGCTCCTTCTAATTCTCTGGCTCATTATGTCTTAGTCTATGTCTAACTTGTTCACCCTCAGCAACCTGTCTAACTGTCCCAGTAAAACTGTCCCCTCTATCTCTTCCTATTTCTTATCTATCTTTTCCATTCCTTCCCCTTTTTTCTTTTCTCTCTCTCTCTGCACTGCTCTCTTAAGTAGCTTCCTTTTCCTCTCTCTTCTTTTAAGAGTTGGGCATATCCTATTCTGTCAAATCTTTCTCTGATTCATCACTTTGTCTGCCACGAAATGAGACATCACCTTCAACCCTGAGTGCATCCTTCTACAAACTCACCTTCCATTCATTGTTTTGGATTAAAGGTGTGTACTAAGGACAAGTCTGTATTCCAGCTACAGTGAATAAAAGTGTATGCTAAGGGCTGAGCCACACCTTGACTAGGAACATTTTTTTTTTTTCAGTAAATAACACAATCTAAGGGTTCACAGTGTTATCAAACATCCTGCAACAGGGTCCTGGACCTAGGTTCTTGGGCATTAAAGACATGCACTCTTCCAAGTGAGTTCTTTCCCTATCCATCCATAAAGTATGTAGTATGGTTTAGTGACATTAATAATTGTTTAGAGAGAAACACACACACACACACACACACAGAGATATGTATATATGGAGAGAGAGAGAGAGAGACAGAGATAGAGACAGAGAGAGACAGACAGAGAGACAGAGAGACAGAGAGAGGGAGGAAGGGGAAGAGGGAGAGGGAGAGGGAGAGGGAGAGGGAGAGAGAGAGAGAGAGAGAGAGAGAGAGAGAAAGAGAGAGAATGAAATTGTAGTAGCTGTCAAAAAATAAGTTTATAGTTCACTTTAGAATCTAATTGTGAGGTAGTAAGAGATAAAATTATGAAATTATAGCCTGGGCTGATATTAGACTGGGAGGAAACAAGTGCATCTGAAATGACCTTGAATGTAGAAATGAGCACGTCCTGTGCTTGAGGAAAGAAATGAGAGGAGCAAATGAAGGTGTGAGTTTTTTTTACTCAGTACTGGGTAGAATGACAGCACGACTGGTGGGTCTGAGGACCTGCAAGAAAAAAAATGAGTTTATAATAAGTTGAACATGAGTGGTTTGAGGACATGCAAATGAATACATTGTACAGGTATTTGGATCTAAATACTTAGAAAGCAACTGTTTATATGAAATGTTAATGCAAAGACATATGGTTAATCATATTTTCTGAACTTCAGCATTGCTCTTCCATCTAGGCATTCTGTGTTGCTTGTGGCTTTTCTGTGCCATATGGGGTCTTTAGAACATTCTGAACCTTTATCCATCGGATGCCAGGATTAACCATCAAACCATACCAACTAGAAATGTCTCCAGACCTTGCCTAACATGCCATCTGCAAATTGATCCCCTGTTGAGAATGAGGGCTTTGGTGATAGTAAGCAAGAAGAAACAAGGAAACCGAATAGCCATGCTGACACCAGAAACCTTAAATGTAATTTGGTTCCAAAATATAAGGCTCAGGGAATTCTCTTTAATTGGAATAATTGTCATGGATATGAGTGGATAATGCAAACAAGAACACGACATTCTTGAACGTGCTATTGTGAGTCTAGGAAGAAGCAAATGCAAGGAGATGGAGAACGAGACAAGAAGAATTATAGATATCAAAGTGGTTGAAGATGGGATTTTCTGGAAATAAGAGACCTTATTAATAAGGTATAAACTACTAGCAAGTTCTAATTTGGCAGTTTTGTGTCTTTGCTATAATACTAGTTAATGCTACATATCTGTGAATGGAACAGAGAGTTAAACTGTAGACAGATTTCCTTTTCAGTAAAGAAGGCTGGTTTGTGACTCCAGTATTAACTAGGGCACAAACTGAACCTGGGGTCCTTTGTATTTGATTGTTTCTGTCTCGTTATGACTTTTTTTTGTTTACTTGTTTACTTAAAAATCATTCTCCTTGCTTATTCTTGGCTATCACAACTTGTATATTTCAAATTTGACTCAGATTGATAGTGATTCATTTTCCCTAACGTTTCATGTGTTGAAACTATAGGTATTAGCTCTTAAGCCTACTTACTGCTAATAAGGTCTATGGTCTTCACAGGGAGTTTTTAATATTTCATAGAGTATTAGGGCTTGGTTTAACTATTAATGTTAAAAATCACTATTAGTAACTTAGAAATATTAAGGGAATTTTCAATATGTAGATTTATTATTCCTATAAGTTAAGAAATAAAAAAAATTGGGGCTTTTTTATCTTATTATCTTGTTCAAAAGCAAAATATTTCTTTACTTTGTTGGTAAACCAAATAATTCATTTTGATCCATGGGAGAAAATGTGCTAAATTTATAATTATTTGTAAAATGAAGCTGCTGGAGCCTGAAGTAGTTATACTCAATAACATTTTTCTTCTTTCATTAAAATTATTTTCTTCATTTACAAATTACTTCATTGTACAATGTCTTCTGTAGAATTTTTATTTAACCTTCAGACAGTTGTGTTAGACAATGCTTGTGATATATCAAGGCACTTTCTTTTCTATACAACTCTCATTTGAAATCTTAGTATGGAAAGTTGTAATTTGCCTACAGTTGCAAACTCCTTTGAAAATGAGAGTAAAGACAGAAAAGAAATAGAAATCTCTTTTAAAATTATTTAAAGATCTTTATTTCCTACCCCCTTAATGACCAGATATTACTAAAATTCTGGTTTCTAAAAACCATGCCATTTAGAAATTTCCCTGGCGGACAATATTGCTTTGCTGTGTTACATGTGGTTAATGTTAGCCACATCCTTGATGTAACATAACACAAGCTGGCTGAGGTAATCCAATGTGACATATGACAGCATTGTGAGCCAGTCTGGAATATTTGAAAGTATGCCATCTCTCAAAGACCACGGGTCGATAGCATGGTAAACCAAGACGGGAAATGTTGGTGCTGCATTTTGAAGGACAACACAGTATGGCTTCGGTGATAATTAACAGAAATTTCCAACCTGTAGATCATCATTTTTTTTTAACTAAATCACATGTATTTTTCTTGCTAGTGAGTTTATATACTTCAGACCCCTGAAGTTAAATCATTAAAAAAGCAAACACTAAAGAGCTGTGATTATACATTATTATGGGTACAAGAGAAAAAGTCTCAGATAATTGAGAGATGAATAAAAAGCACCTATAAATAGGTGATAGGCCCATGGGTCCCGGTTATGCTTCATTTTTAAAAAGTATTCAACTTGAATCAAATGTCATTTTATAGTATAGGAGGAAAAATAATCTAGAAACATGAGCACCGGGATCAAAAAATATAAGTATTCTACATATGTTGTTGGGTTTCTCTGCAAAAAAGCCTTTCTCTCCTCAACCTAATTTATTGTGCAGGCTGTGGAGAATTTGAAAACCATGTTTTCTTCTAAGATTACTTCAAGATCAGCTCCTTTGGTTTTAAATTTGTTTCACATTTGTTTGAGCAGAAAATACTAGCACTAATAATTCTTGATGAATACTGATGAGTTACAGAAATGAAAATAACTTGGACACTGAATTCGATAGGGGATGGGAAAGGAAATTGAACATAATATGTACATCGCAGAGTGAAAAGGTAAAACTGAACTACGCGGTAAAGGATCAGGCTAGCTGTTCTTCTCCACAGCTGGGATGCTCCATTGCCTGACTGTATTCTATTTCACAATTCACCCACAAGGAGCTCTCTTATCTACTTTGGATGAATGGCACAAATAATCACACACACACACACACACACACACACACACACACACACACAGATGCATGCCGGTTGCCAAACTGCTGGAAGTACATACAGAAGAGGAAAAAAGTGCCTTTATTTAATGATCTTAGATAACTTCCCAACATATTACTATTAAGTTCATAGTCTTTAGTGATAATCTTCTATTTTCTCGTTTGAATTATGAGGGTGTCCTGTGCTTTAATGCAGAATGGTTCTTTTTTATTTTATTTTATTTTTTCTGAGACAGGGTTTCTCTGTGTAATCCTAGTTGTCCTGGATGTCATTCTGTAGATCAGGCTGGCCTTACACTCACAGATAGCCTCTGGCCTCTGCCTCCTGAGCACTGGGATTGAAGACCTGAACCATGAACTTTAATCCTAGCATTTGGATTGGTTCTTTTCTCCTACTTAACATAAAGAGAAACTGAAGGCTTGGTCTTATTGTAGTAATGGTTGAACCCTTATTATGACTCAGGCATTGAGTCTGGTGTTCATCATCTTTCTTTCTTTCTTTTTTTTTTAATTTATTCACTTTATATCCTACTCATTGCTCCCCTCCCGGTCACCCCCTCCCACAGTCCTCCATCTTCCATCCCCTCTTTTTTGAGCCACTGGCCCCCACTGGGTATCCTCCCACTCTGGCACGTCAATTCTGTGCAAGGCTAGGTGCATCCTCTCCTACTGAGGCCACGCAAGGCAGTCCACCTAGAAGAGCCTATCCCATGTACAGGCAACAGCTTTTATGATAGCATCTGCCCCAGTTGTCCAGGACGCCATCTTTCTTTTTTCTACTGCTCATAAAATCAGAGATTTATGAAAGTAACCCAGGACATATTGAATAGCATTTAAGGTCAATTTAACACCAGAGGAGAATGAGTCTGTGTCACCCTAATGTTATACTTTGTTAAGGCTGAAATGGTAGGCAGGGGTTATATCTTAAGTTCTGGGTGAAAGTTTGTAGATAATATATTGAAATTACTTTCAGTATAGAATACATTTAATTAGAAGAGATCTATTATCTCCAATGAATCAAAAAGTTGGGATCTAGTATAATGAGAGATCTTGGGAAGAAATGTTAAGAATAAAAGGTCGAAATTGAGGGGAAAAACAGGTGTAGCAAATTATGTTAGTGGCTGAGTTGACTTCAGTGATACTGACTGAACTTTTTATGCAACTTGGTTTTCATGACTTTGCTTATTATTTACAATAGGTGGTCCCACAGAGATAGGAAATGATGTCCTAGTGAATATGCTATTCCTTATTGGGAGCCTAAAATTACAGTTTCTCAGGGATTATTAGCTTTTACAGATACCTGGTAATAGGACCTTTTATGCCATGATAGATAAGAAGAAATAAGACCTACTGAGTTTATGTGACATGTTTAAGGTCACAGAGTTAATACATTTCAGGGTATGTGCTTTAACCTAAATGTGTAATTGAATGTTTGTTCAACCAATAAACTATTCAAGTGAATATATGAAAGAAATTACATAAACTAGAAATAGAAATAAAAAAGTATACGGAATAATAAAGTAAATGAAATATAAGTGATGTCCTGGCACATGCAAAGATAGACCTAGAAGAGCCATATGGTAAAGCTAAGGAATATTTTTGTGGTTACACCAGTGAATTAAGCATGTGAGAAAATTCCTAGAGAGTGGTTTGGCACGGATTTTGACCTCCTAAAATACCATAAGGTAGAACATGACACACAGGGCCAGACAATTTTGAAGTAACCTTTTGATGTCTGGTTTGCTGAATGTGTTACTTTGGGTAACCTACTGAATTCTTTATTCCATCCTCTGTAGAGTGACAAAAAGTGTCAATTACCTATGTTTCGTTAATTACATTGTGCTTAAAAAAAAAAACATTGCCTAAAGCTCTGTGGCTTACAACAGGAACCATTCATTGCTTGTCGTCT
Source organism: Grammomys surdaster (assembly GCF_004785775.1). Classification (NCBI taxonomy): domain Eukaryota; kingdom Metazoa; phylum Chordata; class Mammalia; order Rodentia; family Muridae; genus Grammomys; species Grammomys surdaster. The sequence continues at coordinate 13,194,555 of NW_021605377.1, read as the reverse complement.
TCAGGCCATGTATATTCAATGATCCTCCAGTACTTCTTCCCTGGGGTGTACTGGTATCAGAGAAGAGAGGAAAGAAGGGTGGAATTTAGGGATGCTTCTGAGAGGAGCAGTTGGCTAGGTCCTTCATCTCTTAATTATTTGTGGACAGGCCTGGGTAAGTCCCAGACCTGAGCCTGTGGAATGGGGTGGGAACTCATTTTGCCTCATGGGGAAGAGCAGAAGACAACTAGAAACTCTGCCATCCACCCAACACCATCTCCAGGATTATAGTGCAGATTAGTGAAGAGGTGAGAAAGTTAGTCTCTCGCCATTACAGACACATAGTAGGCACTCAAGAAATAAAATTTCACTTTTCATTTCCAGTTTGAGATTAATGATCCATCGGAATAAAGACCAATGTCATGAAATACTGAGGGTATCTGTAGCAATGATACAGTAGTTATTCAGATTGTTAACTTCTATTATCATGACTGAGAGGTGCTAGTTACTAAATTGATGGAGGTTTTTGCTTGTTTTTTGTTTTTTTTTTTTGAGACTAGGGTTATTCATTAAAAAAATCATAGTAAGCAAGAAAGACTCTTGTTCCCTTTTTAATTCTCAAAAAAAGAACGAAGGGAATGGCAAATGAAGACCCAGCTTTTAAAAATTTCTTCTTATTTTTTTCTTAAGAATTATTGAAACATTTTTCATAACTACTGCATAAGGTCACAGCCAATACATACAGATGCACAAACTTTCATCTCTCCCTCCCTCCCTCCCTCTCTCCCTCCCTCCCCCTCCCTCCCCCTCCCTC
>NW_021605377.1:13148038-13193362 GCF_004785775.1 Grammomys surdaster | reverse complement strand
TCTCTCTCTCTCTCTCTCTCTCTGTGTGTGTGTGTGTGTGTGTGTGTAAGAGAGAGAGAGAGACAAAGTTTTACTTGGAAGTTAGTATTTGGAATACCAGATGCAAATAGGTTTTGAGAAAAGCAACATCCCAGTAAGAAAACTCTCACGGGCATGGGAAACTATAGGACAAGAGGAAAACTCTTGATTGAATATTTCTTAACAGACCTCTTTTCTGTGTCTTGTGGTTAATTCCCTCAAAAGGATTTTTTAAAAGTAAGAAATGGATTTGGTACACTTTTTGGATGAATCCTTGAGGAAAAAGCCAAGAAGTTTGGACTTCCGTTCTCTGAGATCAATGACACCACTGTATTTTTGATATAAAAAGGGTTTTGCCATGGTTGCCAAAAATCCACTATTTTGCCATCAGCTATATAGTGGCCATACAGTGATTGACAGTCTATGCAGTTTCTCCAGGATGGCTGCATTTCAACTTAAAGCAGTGCTTAGCTTGAAATGTACTTTGAGTCTTTTGGATACAACAAAAAACCAGTTCTTCCTTTCAGCTGACAGCCAGTCAATGACACCTACTACATAAGGTGCTTGATTTTCTTTTATAATGTACTGGATTCATTGAGCACTTTTAAGAAACATTCTAAAACTACAAACTGGTTCATAAAATTTTCCTGACGTTTGTGATATCAGAGTAGATTTTATATGCATGAAGGCCTTGATGATACATAGAATACTTTTTGGTCTGTATAAAGCCAAATAACTAAATTTTAATAGTTTACCTAATGTACAAAATAAATTTCAGATAGGACATGAATTGTTTAAATACTTCCATCATAACAAAATTAAAATTATCATGGGAAAAATATATTGAGGATATTTTGGGCATTTCATTCACGATAAGCTTTTGAAATACTAAAAATGTTTTCAGATGAATTTTTATGTACTACAGAGATGCTTTCTCTGTATCGATATAGCATCTGTTTTGAAAATTAACATAAAACTGATGAATGAATGTTTGTCATATATTTCTAAGGCACCGGAAACATATAAACTCCACTGTGAGATCACAAATTTGGGGAAAAAATATTAAGAATCAGTTTGAAGTTTTAGAATGAATGCTTCTTGGAAGTGTACCCAGTATATTACAAAATAAAATAATTTGAAAATAAACTGGCAAAACAAAACTAAATAACAGAAGAAAAGTTGATTAAAATTCGTACCAGTCATTAGTTTGCGGTAGAAAGATTATATAGATATTTATGCTTCATCTTACTGACGTGGTTCCTCTGAACGTAGAGTCACGATATCTATCGAAGGAGCTTTCTTACATTTACAGGAACATTTGCAACCTTGAGATTTGTAGCATTCTGTAGCTTTCCCCTGATATTTCAAGTCCAACTACATAAAACAATATGAAAGAAAACATGTAGGCACTTTGGGTTCTGAATCACAGGAGTAAGGGTATAAGATCCTGGATAATTAGAGCTAATTGTTGACTGCACACAGAGATCAAGTTTGCCAAAAAATGGCTTTACTGTTTGCTTCAGTTCACAGGCACTGGTTAGAATCAGAGGGTTTTTTTTTTTTTTTTTTTTTTTTTAAGGACTGCATGTTGTGTTAATTGATTTAGGAGTATGTTTTGTGCTCACCTTTGATGGCGGAAAATGAGATACAGCAGTTGACAGAAAATGAGATACAGAGTGCAACCCGAAACGTAGACCACATGGGTGTGGCCGAGCCTCAGGTTCAACCAGTTTGTTGTTTGCCAGTAAACAATCAGTAGCTCTTCCCTGAAACCTTGGGTGTGACTAGAGAAAATACTTGAATTCTGAGTGATACAGATAAGATATCCTCTTATGTTCTAGGAACTTCACAGGTTTTATTTTACCCCCCCCCTTCCAAATTCCCAAGTCACTAATGTTCCTCCTTCAGCCTGTATAATCATATATATTATATTACATAACCTTAAGTAGTTCATCTTAAATATTTTGAGGCTCACAGACGACATCTAGACTTTATTCCGCAATGTCTCCGGTTTTTAAACTCTGATTTTAGATAATTCGTGTTCTAATTATTTTGCTAGATCATATAAAGCTTTCAAATACAATTTCTGAAAATGTTGACAAAAAACCATAAATTGAGAAACCACATGAAAAAAATTGTTGACAAATTATTCTACTTATGGTAATGATGTTGGTAAATTATGCTGTTTAGGATAATAATGTTGGTAAATTATTCTACTTATGATAACAATGTTGGTGCATAATGAATAGATGTTTCTTTTTGAAAAATGAGCGTCTGTTAGACATCCTCTTTCTTCTCATTTTTTGCTTTACAAATATTTAAGATCGATATAAAGTTTTAAATCTATTCTAGAGTCAGCTTTTTTATTTTTGGCAGAAATACATGCTATAGACTGCTCTTGAGAAGGCTGGGATTTGTGTAAGTGATGAATACTTACTGTCTCCTCATATATTTGAACTTACCTGATTGCTATCTCCTGAATCATTTATCTTCTTGTAGATGTTTCTTTAAGTTGGGAAGCCTTCAATCAGCTTTGTTTCTGTCATGAAATGAAATATTACCTCTGAAGTAACCGAGATTAACCAGCCACCACAGTGTGTTTCTTCTCACAGTGTATTTCTTGTATCAGAGATTATTAAAACCTATGCGATATTAATAAGATTTACTCAAAAGATTAAAAATTGCTGACAAGAAACCTAACCCTCTTGCTGTTTAAATTCCCTACCTTTGATTAAATTCCGCATCATAGCATACAGCTGCACTCAACATGACAGAAACACTTGATAATTGTTCACCTTACACCCTTCTATCAGTACATGATCCCTGTCTCTCTCTTTAGAAAAATAAACTCTAACACCCAACTTAGAAATAAAAGGCTCAAACAGAAGTCTGAGCACTGAATAAAAAAGTAGCAATGTCTGAAAAATAAAAACAGAAACCTCTAAAATAATGTTTTATTTATCACATACAAACGTGTTTTCCTAAGAATTATTTCCAGCGTGGGCCACCATATGGAAGCAGGAAGCCATTACAGGAGTGGACGAAGATGGTTTGTATCAGCTGCATAACTTGTTTTGTTCTATGCCTTCGGGCTTCAAAACCCGCTTCCCATATTTTTTTTTTCCTTTCTTTAAAAATAATGTACATCAGTTTAATTTATCCCAGGTCCTGACAGGAGGATCAGATTTTAAGCATTTAATGCTGTGGTTTCAAATCCAATTTCTCAGTGTTCATCGTTTCAAAAGTGGCAGAATTCAGGTTTTGAAAAGGTTTAAGAGCTCCGGAGAGGACTGGCCCCCTTTCTGAAGTTCCACATTAACGTTAAAGGCAGCTCTGTAAGAAAGGCACAGTTTGGTCTGAATTTGTCTATAGTGCTTCAGGAAATACTCAAGTCTCAGACTCTCCAACAAGAGCCTCTTCTTGCTGGTGTCAACCGAGGAATACTGTTTAAACTCAAAAGGCATATTGAATAAATCATCCGTTTACAGGTTTTCTGAACTAGGATACCGATTGGCTAGTGCGTTTTCCTAAAAGGAGGGTATCAATAGATGTGCTTAAGGCTTGATTCCACTGAATGTGTTCCCAAAACAGCTTTCCCTGTGACCGATGGAATGTTCATCCATTCAGACACTGAAGCATGGCCCTTTGCACAGTAAATTCATTGTAGGCTGCCTTTATTGCTGGTAGAGGAACCTCAAGAGGTCAGGAGTCCAGATTGCTTCAAATAAACATCCAGGATCTCAGATACTTTTTTGAAATGGACCCAAGTTTATTTGAACCTCTTTCTCTGGTTTGGAAATCAGGCTGAAAATTTCACAGAAACAGATTTTTTTCTTATGAGATCTCAGAATGTTGTGATTTAAGTAAAGTAATAAACAAGCTTGAAAAATGAAAAGCAAAATTGGCTCAAACTCACCTGGTTTCATTCTGCTAAATGCCTGAAACTGAGTGGCATTGTACAAACTTAAAAAAAAGAAAAGGTAAACAGCCTTTGGCTGTGGTTTAGCCTAGAATTCTAAGGTTTAAGAAAACATTTTGCCACTCTCTTCTCTGTGTTTGAGTTCCTGTGATAGTTGCCTATTTTGCCATACACCTCCTGCCTTGTCTTCTGGATACCAGTGCATTTATATTCCATTTTCAAACTGCTAATGAAGAATAACTCTTCAGTGTTATGGAACGGGGTAATCTCTATGTGTTTGCAGGCGTTGAGTGGATTAAAACTGTGTTGTTTGCATAATATATGCAAAATGGAAAAAAAGGGGAAGAATTTTCAATACTTATTATTACATACCGGTGTAACGAGTATGTTTTTTCAGTCACAGCAATGACATTAAAGATGCATTTTATCTTCATTTATGAATGGTGACATGTAGTATGCTCTAGAAGGCTTGCTAACTTGCTCAAATTTACATTTACATCACTGCTGTTAGGAGGGTGAAAAGGCCGGATTACTGCTAAGGATACTCACGTTCAAAGACTGTACACTCCTCTATGAACATTTAAAAGTTTCTGTTAAGCCGTTAAGGTCAACCCAAGAGATTTTAGTCTGTTTACTTCTAACAAAAGTCACAACTAGGATCTATTATTTCCATAACAGATTGTCTCTCTTATATGCTACCTAGGAAATATACCAGGTTTGTAAACCCATGATGCAGATATGATGCTCTATGCTTAAGGAAGTCAATTTTAATAGGATTGCTGTCTCTCTATCACACAGTCACTGAGATCATTCTAACAAGATGAGAAAAGGATTTTTGATACGTTTGTGCAAGTGAAGAAAACATAGCAGTTAGGAAATTGAAAGATATTTCCAGGTCTTGAAATTAGGAGATATCATGAAGTAACTCCAAGTCAAACCCTTTCCCATATATAAATTGTTCTTTGCTAAGCAGTGCTTTAGAATTATGTGGGTGTTCAGTTTCTAATGCCTTTTAAATTTTCTCTTCCTTACGTGTTTCAATAACAGTAAGTGTTCCCTTTAGGGTTTTCATATGATTCAGCTTTGCACATATATTGTGCTTCTGATAGAAAAGGTTCTGGTTCTATGCCCACTGATAAAATCCAAACTGCTTTTTTTTTTTTTTGCAAAGTTCAAAATACTCTGGACACATGATACCAGGACTGATCGTGAGCTACCCATTTAAGTTACGTATTAAGTCTAAATTTAATCAAGGCCACATTTTATTTATACATTTCATGCATTAAACTCATTTAAACTTTTAGTCAGATTGCATTAGAAGAAATACTCCTGTGCACATCATGCAGTAGTAAAGCCAGTGTGCTTCAGGAATTTGAAAGGAGTTAGAGATCGGGAGTCTGATTTCAACAGTTCTTTCTCTTTCTCTCCCTTGTGCTTGCAGCAGGTCTGTTGTGGGACACACAGTTTGTTTCCTAACACACTAATAGAGTCAGCATGCTCTGTACAAATGTGTAAACACAGACATTCCCTGTAATCAGGGAGGTTGGTATCTTAAGGCAAGATTATGTTTTTTTTCTTTTTTTTTTTTTAGGAAATGCAATTTATGTTCGGGGTTGGGTTTCGTTTGCAGACTGATAACGTCTGGGGTTCAAGGGGATGATAATAGCATTGTATCCTAACAGCCTGCCTGGCATCTGAAAGCTCCAGCCATTCTAAGCAGTTTCGTCTTATGATCTCAGGTTAAACTATGTTAATTCTTCCTTTCATTGAGTGATGCCCAACATAAATGATGCAAAAATCATTTAAACCTATAAAATCTGTAGCATGAATAAGCCACATAGGCGAATGCAAGGAAATACAGAGAGACGTGAAAAAAAATACACAGGACACCAGGACTAACATCCATCCTCACAAGTCAGGAAATTAAAATTTATGTCTGGAACTCTGGTACCCGTGAGGTTGAGGTTGTTGGGTAGGGAGCATGTTAGACACGATGCTTAGACTATAATCATTTTAGTCTGGTTGAGGCATTGCCCTAATATTATAAGACAAGTTAAATATATGACAAATATTCGTTCTCGTTTCAAATACAAGTTGAAATAAATCCACCCAAAATACCACTTGGTATTATAGGTCTCTCTATAAATCCATCCATTCGCTTAAAACCAAAACAAAACAAAAAGAAAATTGCTGCATGTTTTTTTCCAAAGCCTTAAAAAAATTGTTAAATGTTTTTGCAAGTTAAACGATCAGTTTCCATGCCCAAAGTGTAGGTTTTCCCCAATATTAAATTCACTGGATCACTTTTGGTCCTCCTCCTTCTCTTTCTTCTTCCCGTTCCTTCTTCTCTTCTTCCTTCTTCTGATCCTTCAGTTTCTTTTTAAAAAGTTAAGCCCGGAAAGTCGAGAGCTGAGGCCCTAGCAGTCGCGCTACACAGTAGATATATATATCAGGTGAAATAGAAGTAAAGCCTCCTTCAGCTGAGTCTCTTCAAGTTAATTTAAAAAAAAAAGTTCCTAATGAATTGAATACCCAGAACCCAAGCTTTTCTTAGTGCAGACTCCTCCTTTTTAATCATGGTAATAGGTACTGTGAGGAGGGAAAGACCAGACCACAGAAACCTCAACCTGCCGGGGCTGTGCTTGCAGCAAAACTGACCAGGATAAGGAGAGCTTAACATCATTTGCTTATGCATATTTTCTGAACGACTCATGTGTGTCAGTTCGAAGGGCAGGACCAGAGCATGCCGTCTTGACCTGATTTTACAGTATGAGGTCCCTGTATGGCATTATAATAATCTGAGTGTTTAGGTATTCCCTGACAGGCACAAGTTTGTGGCCAAACTTTATATCTCATGATTCTTCCATTTTTCTTCCAATATACTTGGAAAGAATAGTATAGGTTTTTTTTTTTTTTTTAATGATTTTTTACTGTGATCCTCTGCTTGTTCCACCTCAACTGAAACGACAATCAGTGCCATTAAGACTATTTATTTAACGAGACTGTTTCAGTCTGGTATGCAGCATAACTAGTATGGATTTTGTTGTTGCTGTTGTAGCTCATTAAGTGTTTCCGACAAAGAGCTAAAGTATTGAAAATCAGAAGATGCACTTTAGCTGTAGTCCCGTTGCCTTAACTGGAGAGAAAAGATTAGCCCTATGTAACCTACCTTTTTCATGAGGTGTAAAAAACACTCTCTACAAGTGGAGAATATGAAAGCCAGCTCTCGATTGATTGCTTGAATGTTATTCCTATGCACGCCCATTGTCATAAGCTGGCGCTGGGCGAGCCCCTGATTCTAACCATATGCTGCAGGCAGAAAAGCTTGGAGGAGTTTCCTCTAGGGTACCCTCACCAAGAGCTGCTGGATCCCCAGGCTCCAGGAGAAAATGAAAACTTCAAGTTCTCCCATGATGAGATTTCATCCAGATGGTCGTGAGTTTCTATATTAAATATTGGATTCTGGACGTTCAAATAGTCTTTAAATTCTGAAGGCCGTATAAGTGTGTCCACTGGAGGGCGCACAAAGGCCATATTACTGAAGCCAACTCAGACCGGAAACTGAAAATCTAATTTAAAATATTTCACTTGAGTGGATTAATTCATAACTACTGTAATTCTAATAAGATTACTAATTTATAGTGTCAAACGCCATTCAGACCTCTGCTCTGGCTTTCTCTTGAGCAGCCTGCTGAGCCGTTGAAAATAGTTCAACATTTGAGAACATAAAGAAACTTAAAGGACACAGCTAATAAACTGGAATTAAAAAAAAAAATCAAGACTAAATAATGTGTGTATTGAATCATCAATTGTCATAATAATTTTTGTGCAACAAAGCAGAACACATATATTCAGCCATATATTTACAACATAACACAACTGACTATTTTAATTTAAAACTAGAAAGATGAATTTCTGTTGGAAGACATGAGACTCTATATACATTACTTTGCATCTAAGGAAATAACCATCATTAATGTGATCTACAAGGCAATGCCTTTGTGAAGTTTTATTTATTTACCCTAAGCATTTTATTTACCCTAAAAGATTGCCTGTGCATGTATGTTCAAACAATTCATAAAATTACTCATTAATAAATTTGAGACTAGCATTCATTTTATTTTATTGGAAATTGTTCAAAGGAAATCTCAGCTTGGAAGACTAGTTCATATAAGTATTGCCTTTTCTTCTTATTGTTGTTGTTGTTGTTTGAGACGAGATATTTTTCTGTGTAGGTCTGGCTGTTCTGCAACTCACTCTATAAACCAGGCTGGCCTTGAACTCAGAGATCTGCCTGCAGATAGATGCCTCCCGAGTGCTGAGATTAAATGGTTCAGCCATTAAATCCTAAACTCACCATTGTCCTTCGGAGGTCTGCTTTTCTTACATTAGGGAACTCTGATTTGGAGAAACCTGTTGTTCTTAATGTTGTCTAATGAACCTTGCTGATTACTCAGGAGGCAGAGCACTGTGATGTCTTTATTGGTTTAACAACTTCATTACATTTCTATAATGGAGTTCTGTGATTGTTTTACTCTCACTAGTTCTACAAATGGAGGGAGGAAGTGTATGGGGCTTTCAAGTTGAAAAGACCTTAAGACAGTGAAGGGGCTTTCAAGTGGACATGTGTTGGCAGTAGAGAAGTAATCGGACATTTGCAGTTAACAGGTTATCTGAGCCTGGGTGCAGCCAGAATGCACTACTAGCTAGTGTTGTCATTATGAAGACAGAATCCTAACGCCAATGATTTTTGGGTTTAACAAAACAGTTCTAACGCTGAAACTGCTAAATAAAAGCACTGTTTCTTTCTTATTGGCTTCACTAAGTTTTTGAGAATTTCTCACAGGAGTACCATTTTTATAGCAATCTTCCCCTCGCCCCTGTTCTTCCTGTGTCACTCCTACCTCCTACATCTTCTAAAGTTCATGTCTTCTAAAGTTTATGGATGTGTGTGTGTGTGTTTGTGTGTTCAGCAGTAGTAGGCTATCTTCTAAAGTTCAAAGCATCCTTAAAGATAGCAAAAAGATGCTTGTGAAGGCTTAAGGTTTTGGTTCACCCAGTTGGAAAAGTATTTTTGGCAGAATTCCCTTCCAATAATAATACCTTTCAAATTACACAACATAAACATTTTTAACAGAATTATTTGCAAAGTAGTTTTGAAAAACTTAAAACAAGTTTTTTAAAAAAACTACAATGACAACAAATGTGGAAATAAACAAAACCCCATGAAATCCAGGGGTCAGGGGATGGTTTAAACTTTTCCCACCTCAGCATTTTATAATGCTTCCCTAAGGTGGTATTAAGTAATGATATTTCCTAATGTAATGATAATTTCTAAGTAATTTGATTAAGAGAATGTCATTTAACTGTTTCAATTACATATGGTAATTGGGTGAGTAAATTTAAATATTATGAACAGTTAGTAGAAATGATGAAATGAACAATGCAAGCTTCTTACTAGTGATATGCAAGTTTCCCACTGTGACCATCAAAACTGTCTATTGGAGTGTATTAATCATGAAATAAGGGGAATTTGAATCCCTAAATAATAATATGATGTTAAAAATCATCTAAAATTTAAAAATGAACTGTTTAGTGAGGTGGTTTCCACTCCCATTTCTTTGTCTTATTTGCTTGTTTTAGAGGTGGGGAAGAACATAATTTGGGTGGGTATGGAGGGGGGGAGAATCTGGAAAGAGTTGGGGTAGGGGGACACACAATCAAAATACACAGTATTCAAAATTGTGATAATTAAACGTATATATGTCTGTACTTATTTTTGAGTATGCGTCTTTCTTCTTGCTCTGTCATTTTTTTATAATGATATATTCTACGGAACAAGAATTTTCAGTGTTAGCATATTCTAAGCATCTAACTTTCCTCTTGATGGGCATTACGAGACCAGGAAATATGTGCCCACATTTTTTCTAAAAGGATACGTTTGTTTTTCATGTCTTATCCCATTGTGAATAGCACAGGCCTTGTTGGAAATCTAATGCATGGTAGTTAATAATGTCATGTTTGCTCGATCATAATATTAAAAAGAAAAAAGATGTTCTGTGTTCTGTTTTACTCTTAAGTGGAAGTAGAGAAATATTTAAGAAGTAAAACATATCTACTTATAGTTAAATTTTTAGAATTTATGTTATTCGACCTAAATATCCCTAAAGCACAATTCATTGTATCTTAGATTCATTCGCAAGTGAATTATTTGGTGAAACAACTCATGTTTTTAGTGGTAAGAGTGTCTTTTAAGACTTCAGTATATCCTGCAACACTCCACATTGACAATTTTTTGCTTTACAGAACAAAAATCTCTGGTTTCAGGAACACCGGGCCTCATGTGTTCTCAGTCCTTCTTGGTCCTGGTGTGATTTCATTTTTCCTTTTTTTTTTTTTTTTTTTTTGCCTATAAAGAAAAATGATCATGATTGACAAGGAAAAATTTAATCAGTAAATTCCACGCTCTGTGAACTTTCGGGCTTATGTGAGTTCTTGGGTTTCTGAGCGGTTTTATTGAAAATCCTTCAGACTTCTCCCTAGTTCTTAAATAGAGATACTTTCGCCAGCTTATTTGACTATAATAGATATAATTTAATATGCGAGTCTAATTCTGTAGTTGGTAGTTCATGTTGGCATCCTTTAAAGATTCTTTTAGATTCTCTATTCACCTTGATTTTTGTTGGCATCCTCTAAATAGTCTTTGTACTCTGTACTCATTTCCAGTTCTTACTATTAGAAAACAAATCAAATTTTATAAGTAGTAGTCATCCCAACTATCCTACCAGCTTCCCCTACTCCCCATGTCCTCTCTAGCCTCCCTTCATCCCATTCACATGTCTATTTGTTACTGTTCTCCAAAGAGAAAATCCAAATTGGATATATAATTATGAGAGCCAAAAATAACCGTGAAATGCCTGCCACAAATTGGGGATTCAGGAATCCCAGAGTGGATCAGTCCAAAGCTGAAGGTCTGAGAAGTAGAGAAGCTGAGAGTCCGTCTGTTGTTCCAGAGACAAAAGCACGAGAACCCAGAAGGCTTTTGGAGAAAAATTTCCAGTTCAAAAGTCATGAATTTCAAAATCCTATTGTCAAAGATTAAGAGGAAGAATACCTCAGCTTCAGGACAGTGGGGATGTGACATGTGTTTGCGGAGAAGAATATAGAATGTTATCACCCCTAATGAGTAACCATTAAAAATTGTCATAAAATAGTGTGGTATATCTTGTCAAGAACCACCCTCAGGTTGACAGTTGCCACTTTAGTCAGCTTCCAGATTAGCCTGCTACAATTTTACAGTTCTTGACTGGAAAGAAAAAATACGACTGGAGACTGAAAAGCATCATTTAACATGGATGTTAGCAAATCTCTCTCAGTTCCGTTTGCTTTGGTTCTCAGCAGATGATGCACAGTGGTCCATTCCATTCCTGAAAAAACACTGGTTTGCCCTCTAGAGAGGAGATACAAGCTCAGAAAACTAGAATCTATTATTTAGGACAATGAATATACCTCCATGCAGTCTGGGGAAAGGTAGCAAAGGTTTCTGTGGGGGCTGTTGGCTATACAAATATTCTGAACAGGATTTCTCAGAATAAGAAACAGCTTATTTTTCTGCCAGAATGGGAGATTTAATTGAGAATTATTTCTTGATGAGTGTGTCAAGTTTTCTCTTTTTTAAAATGGATATTCTATTTCAGAACATATCTGTAATTTTGTTATTTGATGAGATCTATTCTGATGAGTCTACATTTCATAAGGTGCAGAAAGCTGCATTCAAAGCTGTTGGCTGAAGAACTACACAAAGGAAATGCATTCCTTTAATTGGAATCACTGCACAGAATATCTGTGCTTGTCAGCTTTCTGTTGCCGTAACAAAATAACCCAGAAAATCAACTCAAAAGGAAGAAAAATGAAACTTGGCTCATGGTTTCAGAAGTCTTTTCAACCAATTACCTTACCCATATGGCAAGGCATAACTTCATGGTAGGAGACATGAGAAAAGAAGAAACTTCTCACATCACGATAGCTAGCAGGTGAATAAGAAGAGACACTATTAGTCTTTCCAAAGCACATCTCAAGTGAGTGACACTGAGTCCCACCTCCAAATGCTTCCACCACCTCAAAATTTGCTCCCACTGGGGCTAAACTTTCAACAGATAGACTTTGAAGGACTATTTCTCAGTCCAAACTACAGTAATATATTGGGTATCACTTATGAACTGATTATGATCAGTGATGTTAGCCCTTCTTGATTTATTAATTTTAAGCACACCATTCTACGACAGATGCACTCCTACTTTATGTAACATATCTTACTACGCATCATCCATTTGGCTTCATTTGAGATCATCAGCTTACTAATCTTATCACCTTTCATTGCATACGGGGCCACCATGACATTACCCTGCCATCAAAATCTCCACACACTCATCATAATAATGACCACTCTCTATAATCAATGCTAATTCTATTGCATCTATAGTGTAAGCATGTGTCTTCCCCACCCCAACAAATCCCCATGTTTGACTTCAACTCCCAGTGTGATAGTGGTAACAAGTGAGGTCTTTGGAGGTGATCGATTCTGAGGTCTCTGTTCTCATGAATAGGAACATGGTCCTTATTAAACAGGCCCAAAGGTATCTTTTGCCTCATTTCTATCATGAAATGCATAGCTAGATGGAAGACTCTTTCTAGGAGGAATGGATCCTCATTTGACTTTGAATATCCTACTGCTTTAAATTTGAACCTCACAGTTGCAGAATCATGAGCAGTACTTTCACATCATGGTTAAGTATTGCCCTAGTTTGTTTCCTGTTGCTATGATAAAGACAGTGGCCAAAAGAGAAACTTTGGGGGGAAGGGGTTAACTTGGCTTACATGCCCTGATCATAATCCATCATTGAAAAAATTCAGGCCAGGAATGCAAGCAGGATCCTGGAGGCACACACAAACTGAAACTGAAGCTTCCTGGTGTATTCTCCATGGTTGCTCAATTTGCTTTTTTTTTTAATACCACTTAGTCTCACCAGCCCACACGTGACATTATCTATAGTGGGCCCTCCCATACAAATCATTAATAAGACCAATGCTCCACAGGTTTACCTAAATGCCAATCTGATGGAGGCATTTTCTTTTGCCAGATGACTCTAAGCTTGTGGCAAGTTGACAAAGAAAATACAAAACAAACCACCACCACCAACAACAACAAGAACAACAACAGCTACAGCAGCAGCAGCAGCAACAAACAAACAAACAAACAAACAAACAAACCAGTACAGCTAAGCAGTCTAAACGACTATGCTAAAGCAGCCAGAATAGACTGGGGCAGATAAAAAATAATGAAGAAATGGAGAGCAAGAAGCCATCATACAAGGATTTTCAAAGAGGATGAGGCAAAATTTTACATATAAGTATTCAAGGCAACTGTGTATAGGTTCAATGGCTTCCAAAATCATTTTAAAAAAATGATGTTGAAAGCAGATCCCCATGTAGTACAGGCTGAACTTGAAATTTTTATTCACCTGTAGACGGGTATCTTTGAACTTCTGAACATGGTACATTACCAGTTCTAATAAGCTCCACATTCATCAAAGGATGGTTTTATAAACGTGCAAGGAGATTCAAGATGCTCAAGGTCTTGAAATCTTTAATTTTTTTTGAAAGAAGGAGCTTGTATTTTCATTTTACCCAGCATCCCACATCTTAGGCTGGCAGATTTGACCTTACAGCACTATGAGGACTCTGTAGGACCTTCTTGTTTGGAGAAGAGTGGGCCAGAGAGGACAGTAGGAGATATTAAGCACACAGTGAGCAGGGATGCCTTAAAGGACCCCGAATAACCTGCCACGCATCCTAGCAGGAAGATTCTAATGACTGTGTTGAAAACAGGACAACAAGAACAAATGTAAAATATGTGATTAGTTTCAGGAGAACTATGGAGTAAAAAATCTCAGGAATACTTAAACAGTGTCTGGGGTTGGGGGGGAGGAATAACATCTGGTTCTACATTTAAAGTACCCTTGTATCATCCTGTTTTAAATTAAGTCCACGGGTTCTGATGCATTCAGAAGACGTTTAGGGACAAAAAAAAAAAAAGGAGAAAGTCTTTTTACAAAGGCACTCTTGCTGGAGAAATGCGGATTCTGAAAGAGGATTGTGTCAATATTTTTAACAGATTATGACTGTACAAAATCATTAGGATCCATATGATAGTTGAGGACATTCAATTTGTAAGGCCTCTTTCGAGTGCTTGCTTGATTTATTCATTGTCTTTTGCCATTTGATACCAGCTTGGATGTGATTTTTAATTTCATTCTAGTCCCAGACAGACTGGACTTACTTCAGAATCACGTTTAATTCTCAGGGTGACAGTATTGCCATAACTCTTATATTTTAATGTAATTATGTGCACATTTCATCTGTTTGAATCAAATGAGATAATGTATATAAAAATGTTTTGGATAGCCTCAATCACTCTATAAACACAAAGGATTAAAGGGTATATTAGGAAGATTGTCGTCTAAAGCTGTTTGAAATAATCTGTTTGAAATCTCACTTACATTTTCCAATAATTTAAGAGAACTATACACTCTTTTACTATAGCTAAAACACAGAACTTGCTTTCATTTTATAAAATTAAATTTTTGGAGAAGGATTAACTGGCAATTTTCTACATAGTGTAAAGATTGTTCTTCTGATACTGGCACTTGTAGACTGTTTAGAATTTTCCTGCCAAATGTGCAGTTTCTTGAATTTTTCGAGCTGGGAGAGAATTAATTTTCTTTGCTCCTACTTGTTTTCAACTTTAGACTTCAATTTACAAGCATGAAAATAAGCTTTCTCCCCCTACCTTAAATGTTAACTTCCAGCCCTCATTCTCTGGATCAAGTTGTTGGCAATTACAGCGTTGGCTCCAAAGTTGTGTGTGTTCTCAGCCAGACAATGATGTCATTGTAGATGTGTTTCTTCAGGAAGATGGAGATTTTTGCAGAGGTCCAATCTTCCATCACCAATGTTGATCTCAGCTTCAGACTTCTTACCCACATCTCTCTTGCCAGCCCTCCCTGGGTTTCCCAATTAGACCACACCCTTTTCCTGACCTGCAGTCTCTTCCCGCAGGGACTCTGTCATATGGGATTGATGTGTTTTTTATTTGTTAGCTGGCTGTCTAGGAGATTCTAAACTTGGTTGGAATAAATCCCATACCTCTTTGTAGCCCTAGTCCTATCATATTACCTGCCTGATGGTAGGTACTCAGCTGATTAAATAATTAACAATATGGTGGCAGTCTCATAGGAGATTGTTGTGCTAAATATTTTGAAATAAAGTAAAATGTGTAAAAGATGACTAGCTATGTGATTAATAGTGATAAGGCAGCATAATTTTTCACAAACCGGACATAATTTTATAGTTTTCAATGAGTCAGAATGGTTAGCTACTCTAAAACTTACCTCCTAGATATCCACCCATATCTCAGACATCAGTGGAACCATTACTGCAGGAAATCAGCTAAGGACTTCCATTAAATTCAGATTCTACTATGTTTGGAATTATGCTACTCAGGACCACTCCAGCAGGGAAAAAGAGGTCAAAGGGAGCCCGACCCACTCTCTAAACATCCAGATTACAAATAACAATTGGTAATCATAGCCATTTGTCTTATGTACATACAATGGTTTTGCACAAGCATAGTGGTCTTCAGAGTCTTGCATACATTAGATAGAAAGAGAATCAAACACATGCAATGGCACTAAAACAAAACAATATAAAACAACAACAAAAGAAAAACTGTACTGAAGCTTTCATTTTAAGCACCTGACCAATACAGATGCAGCTATTCACAGCCAACCGTTGGACTAAGCCCAGGGACCACAATGGAAGAGCTAGGGCAAGGGCTGAAGGAGCTGAAGGGGATTGCAACCAGATATGAAGAACATAAACAACTAACTGGCACATCCAGAGCTCCCAGGGACTAAACCACCAACCAAAGAGTACACATGGAGGGACCCAAGGCTCCAGCTACATATGTAGCAGAGGATGGCCTTATCTAGCATCAAAGGGAGGGGGGACCCTTGTTCTTGTGGAGGCTTGATGCCCCAGTGTAGGACAATACTAGGGTTGTGGGGCAGGAGTGGGTGAGCGGCTGGAGGAGCATCCTCATAGAGGCAAAAGAATGAGGGGAGAGGAGGGATGGGATGGAGGAGTTTGTGGAGGGGTAACTGAGAAGGGGGCTATCATTTGAAATGTAAATGAATAAAATGATTAATAAAAATGTATTCTTTAAAAAGAAATAAAAAATGTTTCAGGAGTTTGATTGAGTATGCAAATCTAAATCAGACAAAATAGAAAAAGGGAAAAATCGTTCTTTTTTAATGACATGCAATTGTCAGGTAATATCCAAGAACCCAAGCGCTTCAAATTATCTTGCTATGTGGCTCAATCCTTTGTTATCCACCCTTCCTTTTATTCCTACCCACCATGCAATTTATAAGTTTTATAAATTTAACTATAAAAGAGACACAAAACGTAATCTCTTTATAACTTTAGGGCTAAAATTGACAAATGTACAAAAGATTATGAATGTCCAGTTGATAGCCAAAGTTGTGACTGTGGCTGCAGACTCAGGGCTGCAATCGAACACCACACTCTGGAATCTAAAGTGAGCACTCTAAGAAAGGGGAACACTGATTTTTTTATGGAGAGCTTGCACTGACTCTCCGTAATCAGTTTTGACATTTTAACTAATTTTAGAGTTTACGAACTACTCATTTTTCAATTTAGGCAAAAAAAAAAAAAAAAAAAAAACTAATAGCAAGTGTGTTTAGCCAAAGTAGTAAAACTACGAAAAGCAGTCAAATTGATAAAACATATAGTTATAGACTCAACCATATCCAACACACTGACAGAGCTGAATATGGCCAGAAATTTTGGTTTGGAAAATCCTGACCCCATTTCCGTGTAATTGCTAGAAACCTACATATCCCGTATCAGCTTCTCCCAGTGATGTCTTACTGAATGAGACAAACTGACTCTCCCAGCCGCAACCACTTCCCTCCACTTAGCACATACACAGATTAGGCAGAAAAGCCACAATTAAAACCTCACATAAAACAAAAGCTGAGACTAAATGGAAGTGCATGTGTGCTTTTATGTGACAAATATATTTGTGTCACAGAAATACATATGTTAGGAAACTTAGTTTGTCTTTCCCAACTTTCTGGTTCAACTTCTATTATCATCTACATGGTAAGAAGGCGATCAGATTATAGCATATCATGCCCAGTGGGCTTGGGGAAGCTTTAAGAGTGTCTATTTTACCTACTGTTGACACATGCCAATTGTGTCATCAAATTGATATCTTATTTTATTATTTTCAGATTTCTACACAGAGAGACTTCTGAAAATTGCAAATCAAATTTGTTTTGCTCGGACAGTACGTATTAATACTTAGATTAAATTCATTCACTTGACAGATATTATCTCCCGCTTAAGACCTTAGGTTTCAATTTATCATGAGCTCAAGAACTCTGATCTCATGGAATGAAATAATACTAATTAAATCCTCTGTAGAATTTAACTTCAATGCTTGAGGGTAGTGAAGATCCAGGGGGAGAGTGTTAGGACTCACCAAAGAAAATCAGTTTGAAAAAGAGCTGAGGGTGAGTTGTCAGCTATCTTAGTGAACATTCTAACTGAGCAAAGGGAAGACCTGGAGTGGAAACACACTTCTGATTGTGTTTGCAGACAACCAAGGAGGCTCTGTGACTTGTGTAAAGAAAAGGGGGATTGCCAGAGTTGAGGAGGGGGGGATGAGAAGAATCCATACTCCAGACTTGCACTCTCAATGAGGTAGACGTTCTGAAGATGTAAGTTCTACAAGGACAAGATGTGCAAACTGCGACTGAAGCCGCTTTGGAAGCAGCTGTAATGGTTTGTCTTTCAAGAACTCAATGTTTGGATGTAGTGAGTCTGTCATGAGTATCACTGAGGTGGGAGAAAACTGAGTATTTCTATTCTATTTGACTCTAATCCGTTTAAAGGAAATTTCTCTCTGGTTTCATATGCTAAGATCACACTCAAGTATTAAAAAATATTAATAATCTAAGAGTATTTGAGGCATATAAACATAGAGGACAATAAATTCTTTGCGATTCTAATTCCTATAGAAGAATACTTACCTTTTGTCTCATATACTGCATTTTATAGTTACATGTTCATCCCACAGATCAGTTTATAGGCTTGCTGGTAGGGAAATAGCACCATCTTGTGGGTAAAACTATGCAATTTTATTTAAGAACAATTTATGAAAATAACCCTGTGGCACATTTTGCTGCACTATGTAGTGTTTAATTCTTCAGAAAATTCAATTATTTATTTTGGGATTTATACCAATTATGTGCAGCATTTACTGTGGTGTAACATAAAATTTTCATCCTTGTATATATTGTACAAAAACTTACACCAAGCAATGGAAATATTCATGATAAAGAAGGAACTTCATTTTTTGGTAAAATAATGGTTTTCTTTCTTTTTTTTTTGGTGATGAGACTTGTAAAAAGCTGTGGGGTCAAGGATCAAGAATATGGCTCAGTGCTTAAAGTGATTGCTGAAGAAGCATGAGGTTCTGAGTTCTAATCTTCAGCAACCTTGTAAAAATTTAAATGTGATCACTGACACACCCAGTACTATAACATTTTAGGGCAGTGGGTCTCAACCCGTGGGTCACAAATCCTTTATGATATATATGTATATGTATATATACATATATATAATATATTATATTGTTATTACATAATAGTAGCACAGTTACAGTTACAGAGTAACACTAAAATAATTTTGTGATTGGGGGTCACCACAACATGAGGCGCTGTGATAGTTAGCTGCCAGAATAGGAAGATCGAGAAACACTCCTTCAGGGTGAAGACTCGAGGATTACTAGGGCTTGCTAGCTATACCCCTAGGTCCAGGTTGGTGAGAGAAACTTCTCTTAAGAGAGTAAAAAAGAGAGATATAAAACGAATACAAATGTCTTCCTCTGGCTTCTTATAGGCTCTTTTCATGATGTCAAGCCTCAGATTTTTTTTTTTTTTGCATGACCTCTTCAGTCCTGGGCCATCAACTACAACTGAGGCTGCACCTTCACCAATGGCCTTCCATGGCCTCTCACAGTGTCAAGCCTCAGCTGCTCTTCACGACCCCTCATGCCTTCAAAACCAGTACCACCTGGGTAATTCTTACATGTTACCAAGTACAGCTGCAGCACTAGGTCCAACCTTGGTTATCTCTGAAACATAGCTTCCTTGTGCTCTGAGAAAACACTTCCCAGAAGGTTTCACCTCGGTGATGCTAGTCTCTTCTTAATCACTACTAATTTCTTAGCTTGAGCTAACCAGCATCAATTGTCTCAGTAGTCTCCTCATCTTGACTGTGAAGCCAGAGCCACATGGCTGAAGCTGCCGAGTTCTGCTGTTTGCAGGAGCTGGACATGGCCCCTTTGTTCTATTACATTATCATTATCACCAGCTTCCTCATTTCCAACTCCTTCACTGCCTAATCTTGGCTGTTCTGGAACTTGTTCTGTAGATTGATCTTGAACTTAGGAATCTCCTTGCCTTAGTCTCCTGGGATTAAAGGCATGTACTACCTTGCCTGGGCCTAAGCTTTTTATGGTTACTATGCCTCAAGATCTCCATACCAAGATCCAGGTCAAAAACGTGTTTTCCAGCCTCAGGATCTGGATCACAGGTGAGCCCTCCAATTCTGGGCTGTAGTTCATTTCCACATATAGTCAAGCTGACCACCAGGAATAGCCGTTACACGGTGTGATCCTGGACTGGATAAAAGAAAGTGAGCTGAGCACTAGCTTCTTTCTTGTAATTCCTGCTTATAGATGAAATGAGATCAACTATCTCCAGCACCTACCCCCTGCCTGCCCCATAACAAGGATGAGTAAAACCTGGAAGTATGCCCAACTATAGCCCACTTTTTTTGTGTGTGTGTGTTGCTGTCTGCTAGTTTTGGTCAAAATAAGTTACATTTTATTTTTACCTTACTTTTATTGTTATTTAACAAATAAATAAGTTAATAACAAATAGGTTTAAATGAGTTAAATATTAACAGGTTTCTTTTTAATGTATGTTGATTTTTGGTTAATTGGGAAGATTTCATTTAGAACTCAAACAGTAAATTATAGAAGATACTGGGTACCATGACATTAGTTATAGCTTATAGTATTATAAAACAAAACTCAGGTTGGGCCAAGATTGAAATATTGACTGAAGCTTCTTCATTTTAATGTATAGAAAATGGAAGAGAGTAAGACCTCTGTGGACATATTATCTCATAGAATTTTAACTTTATGCGTGTAAGCATTTTACATATTAAAATATTAAATGCCCAACAGTTGGGAGAAGGAGAGAACTTGTAGAGTCCACCCCCAGTAGAAAGACAGGGCATCAAGTGGAGGGATGGGGTTGCCACTCCATAGTCAAGAACTTTGACCCAGAATTGTTCCTGTCTGAAAGAACTGCATGGACAAAAATGGAGAAGAGACGGAGGGAAAGGAGGTCCAGTGACAAGCCCAAACTGGGATCCATCTCACGGGGAAGCTCTAATGCCTAACACTATTACTGACACTATGATGTGCTTACAGACCGGAGCCTAGCATGGCTGTCCTCTGAGAGGCCCAACAAGCAGCTGACTGAGGCAGATGTGGATACTTACACTCAATCAATGGACTGAAATCGAGGACCCCTGAGGTTGAATTAGGGAAAGGCTGGAAGAAGCTGAGGAGGAGGGCAACTCTGCAGGAAAAACCAGCAGTCTCAACTAACCTGAACCCATGAGACCTCTCAGACACTGAGCCACCAACCAGGCAGCATACACTAGCTGGTCCAAGGCCCTAGACACATATACAGCAGAGGACTGCCTGGTCTGGCCTCAGTGAGAGAAGATGCACCTAACCCTAGAGAAACTTGAGGCCCCAGGGAGTGGGGAGGCCTGGTGGGTGGCGTGGGGTGTGGTGTGGTGAGGGGATTGGGATATCCTCTTGGATACAGGGGAAAGGAGGAATGGGATGAGGAACTGTGGGAGGGCAGACTGGGACATGGGTAACAACTGGACTGTAGAAAATAAAGATAATAATAATACAAAAATACTTAATTTACAGGGATAAACAAAGCTATCTAAAAACAACATTAATGTTATACCAGACTGTTAATATAACCATGGAAAATAATAAATAATGTAAACCTGAGCTATCATAGGACCTCATTTATTAGACTTTCAGGTGTCAATAGAGAATATAATATTTACTTGAATAATTGCTAATTATTTAAGATACTAATCTATACATGAAAAAGGCACCTGAGAAATTATTTCTACCATAGTGAAAAGAAGCATTTTCTATAGTAGGAATCCTCATGTCTGGGATACAGAAAGGATAATGATAATGGAAGGTTGTGCCCTAGGTGTGGATGGGTTAGCAGAAGGAACAACAAGAGCTAAAGATTTTCTTCATCAAATTCTGTAAAGGGCCAATGAGATGGCTCATCAGGGTTAAGGTACTTGCTTCCAAGTCTGATGACCTAAGTATCATTCCCAGAGCACCTATAGTTGAAGAAGAAAGAGAATTGACTTCCACACCTGATACTCTGACATGTTCTGTAATATGTGTATGCACACATGAACACATAGGCACACACACAACTGCAATAAAATTAAAAATATCATACTATCGCTGGGCAGTGCTGTTGCATGCCTTGCAGCACTTGGGAGTCAGAGGCAGGCGGAGGATTTCTGAGTACGAGGACAGCCTGGTCTACAGAGTGAGTTCCAGGACAGCCAGGGCTACACAAGGAAACCCTGTCTCGAAAAAACAAAAAACAAAACAAAACAAAATCACACTGCCAAATCATTTAGATCCCTTAAGAGTCTGGGTGTCATGTGACTTCAGAATATAAGAATGTACAGTATTTCCCCTTAGCTTAAGCCACAGGGAGACACAAAGGCAGTGTATCTCCAAAGTCACATCCGGGTAGTCTGAGTTCCAAGACCTTGCTATCTAAAATGTTACCACCTTCAGGAAGACCTTGCAAATTGCAATGGTTTTCAGGTTGGGGATAAACACAATAGTTGAACCTGAAAGGTCTTTCTGTGACAGAATCCACAAAAAAAGTAGTGGGATCATACAAATATTACAAAAAGACATATTACCTCCATTTTATTTTTTTAAGTTAGAGCTTCCAAGGTTAGCCTCTGGACATTTGGATTTTATTTATTATTTTTATTTTTTTACTCCCTTTTTTACAGTCCAGTCTTTATCCCCCTCCCTGTGTGCCCCCCCAGCCCACTCACCAAACCCTGTCTCCAAGAGGATGTCTCTACCCCCCCTACCTCACTTGACCTCCCCACTCCTTGGGGCCTCAAGTCTCTCAAGGGTTAGGTGCATCTTCTCTCACTGAGGCCAGACCAGGCAGTCCTCTGCTGTATATGTGTTAGGGGCCTCATATCAGCTGGTGTATCTTTGACAGGTTGGTAGCTCAGTATCTGAGAGATCTTGGGGGTCCAGGTCAGTTGAGACTGTCAATCACAAAATAATGAAAAAAGTAGATTTTAGAATAATCATTATCAAATCAGTAGACTAATAAGGATTTTGGAAACAAAAAAATCACGTTTTAAACATTGATACAATAACTGATTTAGAAAAAAGGTAATCATTGTACATAAAATCACCATGTAAGGGAAGAAAGGAAGAAAGAAAGAAAGAAAGAAAGAAAGAACAAAAGAAAGAACCAAAGAAAGAACAAAAGAAAGAAAGAAGGAGAGAGAGAGAGACAGAAAGAGAGAAAGAAAGAAAGAAAGAAAGAAAGAAAGAAAGAAAGAAAGAAAGAAAGAAAGAAAGAAAAGGAACAAGAAGGAAAAGAAAAAGTGGCTTGGATTTGGAGTTAAACTGGCTACATCCATTATTGAAGATTACATAGCAATCAGAACAATTGAAAGTCCTTCCATGTGAAGAAAGTTACATCACTTTCAAATGAATCAGAGCATCGTCACCAGTGACACTACAGATTCAAATACATGATATAATCTAACCCACATAACATCATTCAGAAACAAGTTGGTTAGCATATATACATATAATATATGTATATGATATATTCAAGTTAAATAACGTCCCACCTTGTCCTTTGGGGCTCACTTTTGTAAGCAAGGAGGGCTTTCCCTCCCAGGTGGCAGTTGAGGTGATTTTGCGGAATATCAGTTCAGAATATCGCTTAAATAACCCGAATATTTTAGTGAAAATACATTTGGATAAAGCTATCAGACATTCCGTAATACAACTGGCCTCCAATGTAAAAATGTAAATGTCACAAAGTCTGAAAATTGGTAGATGAAAGAACCTAACAGGACAAGACAGAACATTCCATTTTTATTAATGATTGTTGAACGAAAAAATTACATTGCGGAAATATCTGAGAATATTTTTAATGCATTAGTACGGTAGCTTATTTCATTAATGTTTATTTTCAAGGGTGGAAAATGTCCTCCTAGTAGACAATGTGTAAGGTTTTATGATACCTAATTAGGTATAAATTATCTTCATGCTTGCTATTTACTCTTGTTTTTTACCTGGAAAATATTAGAAAGTTAAATCTACATGTGATATAGGTATATGTATATCTCACCTATCTATGTGAATGTTTGAAAAAAATGTTGATAGTTGGCAAATCTATATGGGAGTTTTTCAGAGTTTTAGAAACGACTTTTATTGATTTGACATTTTAAAATTCAGAAACAGTTTCAATGTAACTTCATATTACATGTTTCAAACTGCCATATAGTTTTTCTGTTCTTGTTTATTTTTGAGATTGTAACATAATTGCCACATTCCTCCCTTCCCGCACTTCCCTATAACTGCTCCCAAATAGTCCTTTCTCATCTGCTTCAAATTCGTGGTCTCTTTTATCATAAGTTGTGTTTGTATGCATATAAATATTGTATATACTTGTATACTCCTAAACATAACCTGATGAGTGCTAAAATCCTACATATATGTGTGTTTTGAGGGGTGACTGTCTGGCATTGTACAGAGGTTGGTGTAGTCTTCACTGGGAAGGACCACCTTCTCTGCTCTTAGCTCTACTCTGTTTCCTTAGCTCCTCAATAACCTCAGGGTTCAGCTTCATGGGATTTTCCTTGTACAGTTTGGCATGTTCACTGGGATCTGTGTTCAGCTCACATTTGGGTGGTCTTCTTGGTGAGATATGACAAAGATAGCTTCTTAACACACAAGCTGAAAACCTTTAACCCTGGTGTGTATTCACCTGAACATAGAGTTAAAATATCGTGGGGATGTGATGTCAAGCAAGCCAAACGTGAAATCTCTGTCCTTGGTACATTAACTATACTGTATTCCCAGCACAGCCAATGTGTTCTCAAGCTCATTCTGTGATCACAAATCTTATTAAATAAAATTTTGACTTACTGAGTAACTGGATTTTTAAATTTATTTTGACTATTATATAAATAATATATATATATTTTTTTCTTTGAGACATGGTCATTTGTAGCCTGAGTTAGCCTCATTCTTGCTGTATAGTTGAGGGTGCTTTTCAAGTCCTTATCCCCTTCCAAGTACTGCAGAATTTCTGGTGTGTATCACTATCTCCATATTTTTTCATGTTTTAAAATATGTAAAGAAACTTTATAAACTCAGACATTTGGGCCGCTTGGACTTTTAGCCTGCATCTAAAAGCTAAGATTCTTGTCTTGTATACATTTTTCACTTTTTGTTTTTCATTTGTTTTCTTGTAGTATCTCCTTATGTATTCCAGGCTGGCCTCAAACTTGAGATTCCCCTGCCTTGTCATTTCCCAGAACAGGATTATAAGAGTACACCACTATGCCTAACAAAATTTTAAATAGCATATAATCTAGATCTGAAGAATAAAATCTGCTATTCAGCCTTGAAATATCATTATAATACTTCTGAAGTTACCGGTAGTATAACAGACTATCTTTAAACAATACAACGTGAGGGTATGTTCCATTAGATTGCATATATTCTACTTCTCATTGTACCTAAATGTTTACCATTATATAATTTTTTTATTACTTTTCAAAATTTGTTATATTTCAAAACAAAATTTTGTTAGATTTCAAAATCAGAGTATAAATACAAGCAAGTCATAGTTATAAATGGAATTTTGAAACAACTTTCTTCAAATAATTCAATAACTTTAAAATTATTTCAGCTTATGTGTCTGGTTCCTTTATTCTCTTGCTATTCTTAACCTGTATCTACACATGGTAATAAAAGTCTCATTCATTGGCAAAGGGAATTCTGAGACTGTTTACTTTGCTTCTCTTGTCAGGATAGCCATTTCCTTTGCATTAATTAAATTAAGCAAAACTGCTTTGCATTCTACCTGCCCTAAACAGAGGATGCATTGAGGAATGGTAGAAAGAGAGGAAAGGGAGATATAAACAATGAAAACATTCAGCAAGGGTAATGAGGAATGGGTGTAATGTTTGGGGCAATAAACTGAAATGATTTTAGTGAGGAAATTTTATGGACTCTGTAAAGACACTCTGATGTACGGGATATATTGGCTGAAGTCCAGTATCATCTTCTCAGTGTACAAAGATCTAATCCCGCTAAACTCAATGCAACAAGGATTCAAGAAAATAAGAATGTAATTGGACTCAACCAGGAAGTAATTACGTGATAGGAATGCCACCCCATTAAAGACAAATATCTCTGTGTACGTGTATCGCTTATTCAAGTATTGCATAAGTACTTCATGAAGTGTCTTCTATTATATGATTCTGCCAAGTATATTTAATGGAATTTTTAGCAGAGTTAAAGTAATGTAGTAAGTTCAGTTTTTTTCCCCCAAATCATCTACCCAGCAAGCATGGAGCTAAACAAATGTATATAATATATCTGAAATGATTTTATTCAGCAGAGTTGGAAAGATACACATATCAACCTGTTCTTTTTTTTATTATTATTATTATTTCACCATCCACCATGGGGTAGATTCTCCCAAGCCAAACCCTCCACTCATGACCCAATTTTCTTCTGAAGTTGGAAGCTTGTCAGTCTGACAAGGAAAGCCTTTACCCTCATGTTGGAGCAAAACCAGAATTGAGACACTGATTAGTATTCCTTCTCTGTCAATAGTGGTCTACTATTTTCAGCTTTTCCCCAAGAATCAATAATTATGTGTGTTTTTATAACATGCTCAGAGAGAAGAA
This sequence comes from Grammomys surdaster, assembly GCF_004785775.1. Taxonomy (NCBI): domain Eukaryota; kingdom Metazoa; phylum Chordata; class Mammalia; order Rodentia; family Muridae; genus Grammomys; species Grammomys surdaster. The sequence continues at coordinate 13,167,165 of NW_021605377.1, read as the reverse complement.
TCACATTGTTTTGATGGCAGCTTTGCTCTTACTGTTTGCAGATGTCGTCTCTCACCTGCCTTCAGAGGTGGCAAGTCAAGAGGTACTGCTGTTGTAGTGGCACCTACTGTCTCTTTCCTTGAGAGAGAGAGATACACTCAGTTTTAGGAGAAAAAAATAACAAGAATATGTATGTGTGTGTGTGTGTGTGTGTGTATATATATATATATATATATATATATATATATATATATATTGGATTTAGGTTTAAAAAAAACTATGAGCTATGAGATTGTGTGCTCAAAAGGCTTTAAAGCAATCTTTTCAAAACTGTAGAAGTGTTATGCTATGTTTTCAGTTACTGGATATATATGATGCTTCTAGGAATCTAATCTAATGATAAAAAAAATCAAACAGTATCTTTCTCAGTGATACATAATACAAATTTAAAATATTCTAAAAGTGCTTGAACGATAAAATGACTGTGTCTTGTTTCCCTCAAAGATGCTCTGTACATTTTCCATATATGACTCTATGGCTTTACTTTATTTTAGTAATAAGCAGTTATAGTCTCCATTCTCTTTGCTCTGTGAAGGCCTTGAATAGAGATGAAAGAATCTCTTCTTGTATCTCCTTTGAAGCAATGACTTAGTTGCCGAAATGCTTTTTCAGCAAGCTTGAAGATGTGTGTTTGATACGCAGCATACAGGTGAAAGCCAGACACAGCCTGTACTCCCAGCATTGGAGGAATCAGAGGCAGGTAGATCACAAGAAACCATTGATCAATTATTCTAGTCTGTGTGGTCTAAGTTCAGGAACAGACCTTTTCTCAAAACTAAGGGAATGACCTAATGTCAGCCTCTTATCTCCATATGCACACACACAAATTACAATGGACCCATGCCAACATTCAATTGTATTTATACAGTGTTCTGTACTCTATGCATCAGTCTTTCTATTCTTCATCACTCAACTTCTTATTTAAATTTTTTTCTATTAGCTTTTTTAAACAATACATTTTAGCATATTCTTCCTTTAACCTCACTTCCTTCTGATACATCTTACTTCATGTTTATTCTCTTCGAAACAAAACAAAGCAAAACACCCCACGTCAAAAATTAGTAAAAGAAAAGAACACATAAAAATTGGAGTATATTTTGGGTGTTCCAACTACTTCTGAGCATAGTGCCTTCCCTGGAGTGTGGTTGATATACACAATATTATTCCAATGAGGAAAAATTGTTTTTCCTCTCCCATATAGTATCAGTTTTAAACAGTTTCTTGGATAGGGTCTGGAACTTGATGCTTTCATCTGACTTGAACTTATGAAAGGCTTATAGTGTATGTGCTGTCACAGTCTTTATGAGTTCATATGAGCATCAGTCTTGTTGGGTCTGTAAAACTTTGCTTCCTTGAATCATCCATAACCCCTGGCTCTTACAATCTTTTGGCTTCCCCTCACACATAGATTCCAGAATCTTGAGAGACATCTCCCTTTGGGATGAGTTTTCCAAAGACTCTCGTTCTGTGTACTTTGTCCAATTGTGAGTGTCTGTGTTGATTGCAAGAAGCTTCTCTGATGAGATCTGAGTGACGCACTGATTTATAGGTATAGCCATATGTCATTAGGTGTTATTTTATTGTTAAGATCCTTTGGCAGAATAAGAGCAGTAGGTTTCCCCACAGGGTCCATGACTTATCCACTCTCAGATCCTTAACCACTTTTGCAGTGTCAGGTGCAGATTCCATCTCATGGAGTAGGCCTGAAATCCATTTAAAAAGAGGTTGTCTACTCCCATAACTTGCTCACATATTACATACTATTTTAAACAGCTAATGGGAAACATAATTCATATGTGTTGATCAAGTTAAACTACACATGACCAATATGAGAGCAGGGGTGGATAGAATGGCTTTCTATTGGTACTCTGTCGGATAGGTATATAACAGTGTAGGTTCTATTATTATGAGTTAATAAATATCAATATCTTAAATAAATTATTTATTTTTTCTATCTTACTTTATCACTTTACTTCACCTGCTTTAAATACCATTCCATTTTCAGGAACAGTTTTGAGTAGTCATGGAATGGTCAGTAGAGTAGGTAATTAGGGTGGTCCCAGCAGTACTAGTCCTGTATTAATCATTAAAAGTAACTCTTTAGTATAGCCTATGAACTTCCTTCTTTCCACCTTTGAAATCGTCTTAGTAAGGTAGCCTTATCACATAGCTATTAAGCACAGAAAGGCTAGAGAGAGTTCCTAGCACCTGTTAAATATATGAAGAGAGATGAGATTGTTTGCTATAATAGTACCACAAAATACCAATTCAACAAGAGTTTTGAGACTGGCAAAAAAATAGATCAAGTTAAATGCTACGAACTAAGCTCCTGAATTGTCTATTTTATTCTTTTATAATTAGCATAAGCGTAGCAAGAAGAGAATGTTTTCATGTGTTGGAATCACACCCTTGAGAAATTCAGAAGTAGATGAAAGATAAAGAAACTGAAAGATGAACTTGTGAATTTTTTTGTTTACTACTTGTTCAGTTTATTCTGATGTTAACATCTTTTATAATTATAGTATGATTGTCAAAAATAAGAAATTAATCTTGATCTCATACTTTAGCCTATAGATCCATTCCAAGATTCTCCATTTTGTTTATTTGTTATACCTTCTTTTTATCTGATATTTTATTTATTTACATTTCAGATGCCATCCCATTGCCCTCCCATTAATCCCTTATCCCATCCCTCCTCTTCCTTTTTAAACTAATCTTTTCTCTATGTACTTAAGGACAGAGTAGAAGTGTCAGAGAGAAGAGAAAAGTGACTTGGGATGGGGAAGTCATAAGAAAAATAATGGACATCTGAGAACCCTGTGACCAAAACAGTAACTAGACTTCAAAATTTATTGATGTAATCATGGCACAAATGTTATGAGAATCAAGATATCAGCAGGTAAAATAATATGCTAGGATCAACTGTGTATATTTTGTTGACAAAATATTATTATTGGGCAAAAGGATATATTCATAAGCCATAAAAGGGAGTGTTTTTATTATTAATCTGGATGATTAGAATATACAGCCCAATTGAATTTTGTACTCAATAATTTTCTTAAGAAACAATATAGTGTCAAACCATCACACCCATCTATTAGTGTATCTCTCAGTGCTTATCAGAGAAGCTTCTTGCAGTAGTTGGCAATTAACACCACTTGCACAAAGTGACACACTGTCCAGTGCTCTGCTCTAAATGGAACATTTTTATCACATACCTTTCATACAAGGCTCAGGGGTCATGACAGAAGAGTGGGCTGGAAACAATCTAAAGGGGAGAGCAATGGATGGCTACACCAAGAGAGTGATTTCTGGACACAACCTGGGAGTTATACATAAATAAAATGACAGCAGGTATGACTGTTTGCCAAAGAGCAGACAAAATCCCAGCATGGAATGGGGAGGAGATCATGAATTTCTAGCCCTGGCTGAGGAGCGATCAGCACCTGATGGCTTTTGAGAGAAGGAGAGTCAGGATTCTTCCTGGGTAAAGACACTGACTTTCCATACTCCAGCAGATGATCCCATACCCATGCATAAACTAGCACACTAAGTAGCAAAATATATGAAACATGACACCAGCTTATGTGCAATTGTTGTGGTAAGACAGGATCTTAAATAAATGGCATTGGGAAAGTTAAACATCAACTCAAATTCAAATGGGTAAACGACCTAAAAATAAAAGCTGATATGCTGAACTTCTAGAAGAAACAGTAAGAAGTAAATTTCAGTGTACTGATAGAGCTAAGTAATTTATAAATAGGACTTTCTGTAGCTCAGAAAATAAAACCAACAATTGACAGGTAGGACGTCATTAAAATAAAAACCTTCTACACAGCATGTGATACAATCAATAGAGTGAAGAGAAGCCTACAGAATGGGGAAAATATTTATGCTAACCACACAATTAACAGATTAGTCTCTGGAATACATGAAAAACAAAGTAAGAAAACAAGCCAGCAAGGAAGAAAGAAATAAAGAAAGAAAAAAGGAAAGAGAGAAAGAAAGAAAGAAAGAAAGAAAGAAAGAAAGAAAGAAAGAAAGAAAGAAAGAAAGAGAGAGAGAGAGAGAGAAAGGGAAGACTAAAACTAAAAACCAAAAACAAAACAAAACAATTTAATTTTAAGAAGGTCTATGGAACTGAACAGAGACTCTTCATAAGGTGACTATTAACTAACAATTATTTTAATAAGTTACCAATATCCTTAGCAATCAAGGATATGAACATAAAATATAAGAAAAACAACATGCAATAGCCAGGATGTGGGAAAGGTAGAAAAGTTGCTCACTGTTGGTGGATATTCAAAGTAATGCAGTTCCTGTGGAAATCACTGTGGCATGTCCTCAAAAAGCTGGAATAGATCTATGTGTACACACAAGCTTTATCATTCCTGAACACATATGGGAAGGACCCTATGTCCTTCTCCAGAGACACTCATCCATTTTATCCATTTTTAATGCTGCTTCATTCATAATACCTCAGAAATTCAAACACTTTAGTTGTCCATAACCTGATGAACATAGAATGAAAACACAGTATGAATAGACAGCTGATTTTTTCCAGTTATAATGGAAAATAACTTAAATGAAATTTGCAGGCAAATGGAACTGTAAAGAATCATACTGAAAATGGTAATCCAGACCAACAAGTAAATATTCCACACACCCTTCCTTATATGTGGGTTCTAGCTTTGGACCTTTAGATTTTTCTTTTATTGTTAAAAATAGAATCTACTCTCAAACAATACATCCTGAACACAATTTCTCCTCTCTCCACTCTTCCCAGTTCTTCCCTGACCTTCTCTTCCCCAGATCAACTCATCTTTCATTTTTATCCAGAAAGAAGGCCTCCAAGAGACAACAATCAAAAATAACAAAACAAAATATAATAAGACAAGACAAAAACCCTAATATAGAGGCTAGACAATGCAATCCAATAGGAGGAAGAGTTCTAAGAGCACTCAAAAGAGTCAGAGATACCCCTACTCCCACATAAACACCAAGCTAAAAATCCTAACATATATGCCGAGGTCCTAGTACAGACCCAGGGAGGTCCCATGCTTGATGCTAAAGTCTGCGTTAGCCCATATGAACCCTGCCTGCTTAGCTGATTTAGTGAGCTTTATTCTCCTGATATCTATCCTACATCCCACCTGATGTCTTCAATCTGTTCTCCTCTTGATGAGGGAGATGGGGACTTCCAATTTGGACTCTCTCTGCATGATGTCTAACTGTGGGTCTCTGAGTTGACTCCTATCCGATGCCAGAGGAAACCTCTCTGATGACCACTGAACAAGGTATTGATCTATGACCATAACAGAATATCCTTTGGAACAATTTGATTAACTTTTTTTCCCCCAGTTTTGTTTGGTTCTACCTACCCTAAGTCACTAGGTAGGAAAGATTATAGGTGAAACGTTTTATGGCTGAGCTGGTGTCCAGGTTTCTCCTTTGATAGCTTGCAGAGTAACTTCCCACAACAAAGAGACTACAAAGTAGGGTTGACGGTTCCATACACACACCAGCATCACCTCTCTGCATTCAATGAGCTGTATGGATGCTGTCTTAGGAATGGAGCCTGGTGCCAGTTTTTGGAGCAAGACCCTCTATCCTCACGTTAGTCTAGGTTTTTTTGGGATCTCCATAGAAACATGTCATTCAAATACTTGACTGAATGCAATGCTGACCCACCACTGGAAACCTTTCCTGACTACAACAGGTGGTCAGTTCAGATCCAGTATCCTCTATTACTAGGAGGACTCGTTAGGGTCACCCTCATAGATTGCAGGTTTCCATTGCAGTAGGTTTTCATACCACCCTCAAAATGGTCCCTGATTCCAGTTGCCTGTAAATCTCATGTTGTTATTTTTTTAAATAGCTAATTAGTTTCACTGTGGAAGTATACCATATTTTCTTTCTTGATTCTTTGGTTAAGGGACATGTAGGTCCTTTCCAGTTTTCTGCTATTGTGAATAAAGCCACAATGAACATACTTGAACAATTGCCCTTGTGGTAAGATTGAGTGTCCTATGTGTGTATGCCCAGTGGTGGTATAGGTGGGTATTGAGATATATACCTAATTCCAAATATCTGAGGAACTGAGATATTGATTTCCATAGTAGCTATTGAATTTTGCACTCCTATCAGCAATGGAAGAGGATTCTCCTGGTCTACATCCTGATTAGTATGAGCTGTTACTTGTGTTACTGATCTTGGCCATTTTCTTGATGTCTAAGATACTGATCATTTCTTTAAGTGTTTCTCAGCCATTCAAAATACCTCTATTGAGAATTCTCGGTTTAGATCTATACCTCATTTTTCATTGGATTACTTTTTGATATATAGTTTCTTGAATTCATTATAATTTGGATATTAGTTCTCTGTTAGATGTAGAACTGTGGAAATTTACATGTATGTGGTTAGGTTGGAGTAAATGTAGAAGTCAGGAGACTAAAAAGGGGACACTGGGATATGAAGGAGGAAATAGATTAAGGGAGAGAGATAGTAGAACACAGTTTGATACAGAGGATGATGGGATAATTATGGGAAAGGTTATAAGTGGGGAGAGTAGTGCAGAGAATGAACAATGACAGGGATAAGGACACTAAAGATGTCTGAAAAGCAATATAGAAATCTACTATTTTATAAACTTCCAAAGTATGCCTACACCAAAAGAGTTTAAAAGGTCTTATTACACATGGGAAATCATACTCCTTTCAGAAAATACTGGTCCTCAAATAGAAAGCCCCACACTAGGTACAGGAGACCGCCAATAGAGATGTTGGTCAGAGAATTTCCAGAGATCTCATAAGCAATACGAATGATTGCTGTTGCTTTTGGTTGCCCTCCCCCACCCGGTGCCTGATGGTAAGATTACTTTGTGGAAGACAACAAACACACCAATCACAAGACAAGGAGAATCAAGCAGGTATTGGCCAGAAAGCTTGTTCCCAGATGTCTTGACACATGTACAGAAGCTCCTTTCCTGAGTAGCTCTCGGTTTCAAAATAAGGAAGCTTTAGACTTCCTTTCACAGTCTGCATGCTTTTGTAAGTTTCATAGTGTACTCAATTGGAATTAAGCTTTCTTCCTCTTTAAGTCTTCAACTGTTCAGTAAAACATCTATAAAAAGATTTAAAAGAACATAACTTATTTGAAAATGACTTTTAATAAGTTTCTTCTACTGAAAACAAATCGAGTTCTTGAATACACACACACACACACACACACACACACACACACATTGCTGAACTGGAATAATCCAAAAACCCAGTGACCAGAATTCATTTCTCCTTGCCAAAATAAGGGTTCACTTTACAACAGTTTTACTCTGACTAAACTCACAGAAGTCTATAGCTTATTTTATATATGTATTTTAAATTACAAATATGGACTCTTGGGGATAGGCAGTAAAGAAAGTCTTCTGTTATTTTTGTTAAACTCACACAAGTTGTTTTCCTTGACCCATCTGCCAACATTCTGTGTCTATGGTTGATGCTAACACTCAAATATTTTCCCCATCTTTTCTTACTAAGTCAATGGGAAGTAGGAATTGGCCCATGAAGCTCGTTGCTATATAGAAAACTACTATGTTCTCCATAGCATCCTCTCTCAGAAGAAATCACTACTTACTCTCTGACTTTAACATAGCATTCCTTTGCAGGGTTTTATTCACACCACACAGTGTTTGCTGCAAGTGATATTACAAACGCTGTACTATAAAAATATCAGTTTCAGAAATAAACAGTTTTCACTGCTCTCTGTCAACAAAAATAGTCCATTATTAAAAACTATTGATGCTGTGAGAATAAAGGGGTTGTCAGAACTGGATCTTATTTGGTATCTCTAGTCTCCTGCTTCTGGTAAGTAGACATAGGATGTTAAAAATAATGTCATTTATTTTCAGTTTGAAAGTTTCCTTTTAAATCAATATAATGAATAAAGTTTAAAAAGCACTATATAATTGCCCAAATATTATAACTCACTCAGATAATGACTACTGTCAGCTTTGTGGCTATTACTATGAAACAAAGGGAACTTTTAACTAAATAGCCACTTTTTATTGTCAATAAAAAATATCAAAAAGGAAATGAGAGAAGTCTACAAATATCTTCTTCATTTGTTATGATAATCTGTGTTTTATATATCATCTCTACTTAACAGCCGATTTATAACAATAGTTTATAGAAAATAAATCTTTGAAAGTTTTAGCATGTCAACTTTTTCATTTGAAACTCTTGGGACATCCAACAGTAGGGAAAGGTACCTTGAAGAGTCACCTCCAGTAGATAGACAGCGCCCCAAGCTACAAGCGTCTCAACAGGTGGGTAGGGGCTGTCATCATTGATATAGTCTGTGTTCATCTCTATGAACTTCACTTGAGGAAGTTATGTGCTTTCCTTGGTCCTGTGTTTCTAATAAGTTCTTGATCCTAGATTACCTGATATGGTTTTAATATGCTCATGTGCCCCTATAGCTCAAATTGATCCAAAGAAACTTATAGGTAGGCACCATTTTCACTTCCAGAAATAACAATCTGTGCTGCATGTGCAGCGTTCAATATGTGGTATCTTAGTGTTCACTCTGTTGCACAGTTATCCTCCATCTTCAAAATGGCATCAAAAGCTGTTTGTAAAATGAAGTCTCTTAGGTATCTCTACTTAGGACAATGCACAGTCTGCAAAGCATTGTTCTACACAGTATGGAGTAACTTGAAGCATGGCACAGCCAGAATACAATATTCTCTTGGATTTAAAAATCCTAGTGTTTTAAACCAACTCACTCTCACAGTTAGAACAACCTCTAGGGCCTGGAGCTTCTCTGGGGTGGCAGCTTGCCCAGACAGTGTCGTTTGGAGGCTTCTGCATTTGAGTTAAATAGTATTTTACCTCTAGATCTTCAGGGACCCTAAATCAACCAAATTAGCTTCCTGATTTCCATTTGTTATATTTCTGCTTATAGAAATTTATTTTTTAAGCTTATAGGGATCTTGTTGAAATAACATCTGTAGCGATGAAGTAAAATTTATTTAAAGTTCAATGATTTCTTAATTTTCAACTCTGTTTATATATTTTATTTAATCCAAGTCAAATAAAATTTACTAGCCTTTTAATGTGGTTTAGTTTTATAAAAGAAATTCTATCTCTATCTTGTACTTCCATCATTATATAAGGAGTACAATATCTTTTTCATGAACACTTTATTTTCTAGAATGCCTAGGTTCAAACTCAAATTGGCATTAACTAGTTGATGTCTTGAACAGTTTATCTCACTGATTTATGCCATTATTTTCTTAAAGAAAGATAAATATAACACCTACCTTATTCATTACTTAGAGTGGCTGAGTTGAACTTATTGATTAATGTTTTAAGTCAGTAATTACATAGTTCAAAGTTATGATCATCTCTATTGTGCACAGTGTTCCCTCTTTTGTTTTTACATCCTTTGTGGTAGTAGTTTCATGGAGATCATGTACTCACGTACCATTTTTTGAATATGTGCAGCATATTGATTGATAGTTACAACTCAGTAGAACTGAAAGAAGTTTATTAATAAGTGAATACAATGATACCCACAGTGCTGTATCTGTAAACATGAGATGACTCTTTCTGGATAATGACAAGCTGTAATTTATGACCAGACTATACTGTAGGAGAGTGTAATTAAATTCTTTTCTTAAATGCAAGGATAAGAGTTTTTAAAGAGTGATGAATATTTAAGACAGATACAAACATCTATCATAGTTCCTTAGGAGAAAGCATTTTGAATATACACTATATTCAATATTCACGTGGAATGCTGTATTTTGTCACTCTTCATCAAAGACAGACTTTAGAAATAATACTACCTGTCCAAATCTCTGAGTGCTATTATTCCATCATTCTCCATTGACATGTGCATGAGATTTGTGAACAACTCTACAATTGCTCACTGTGATGATGAAAACACCTCTACAAGCTTATGTTTCTTTCATACAGAAGCAATTCACACAATGAATACCTAAGTGCTGTGTGGCTTCCTGTCTACAGAAAACAACTCCTCCCAAACAAATTCAGCTTTTACAATTTTTCACACGAAGTGCTAAACATCTTCTTCAATTGCCTGAGTCAGACTTGTCTTCTTTCTTGTATATTTCTTGTTTTCACACCCTGTCCCGGAACATGGCATTTTCTAATGAACTGTCTCTGAATTGATTAAGGTCTACTCTAAAAATGCCAAGAACTTTCTCTTCCTTTCCAGAAAGCTCTCACTTCTTTCATGCTTGAACCTATCGTCAGATTATCAGTTACAGTGTAAAAGCTGGCTTACCTATAATGATACAGTTAGAACATTGCATAATATGAGACAACACTTTCATTGTGATGTCATTGTGCTAAATACTATAAAGTATTGATGGTTACATGTCATGGAAATGTTTATAAGACTCAAGTGGTCATTTTTACTGTTTCTCTATGATATTGAATGTCAGGGTTGTTTTGTGTTTATAGACACAGCTGAGAGATACAGCTGAATATAACTCTACATTTTCTTGGTTTGTTTGGCATTTTGAGACAGCATTTTTCATACTGTTCTAAACACAAAGAAATCTTCTTGCCTCAGTCCCTTAAGTGATGAGGTCATAAGTATGCCATATTATGCACAATGAGGGTCTATTCTTTACTCATGAAATAAACAAATAAGAAATACTCATAACTTTGCTGTATTTTGTTTGCATTGACTAGACATAGCCTAAGACTGGTATATCTATATCCCATTTTAAATAATTATATTTTCATTCACAACATTCAGTTTGAATAACCAATCTTTACAGTAGTAGACCTGATATATAAAATTATCATTTTGTTCTTTAGAGTATTTGATTCTGTTGATCCACTTCCTCAACTGTTGGGCCTTTCTAGTATCCTCTAAGTATATTGCATCTCTTGGTTCATAAACACATACACTACTGTTCTCATCTTGACTTCCAGAACATTTCCTATGATATGACTCCTGCCTCTGGCACAGATTCTTTGTTAATTCAGACAACTCCCATTAAATACATCAGGTTTCATACTTTCCCTTTCTTCATTCTTTTCTTTGTTCCTTTCTTACTTCCTACCTTCCTCCTTCCCCCTCTTTCTTTCTTTCCCTTTCTTTCTTTCTTCCTTCCTTCCTTTCTTTCTTTCTTTCTTTCTTTCTTTCTTTCTTTCTTTCTTTCTTTCTTTCTTTCTTTCTTTTCTCTCTTTCTTTCTTTCTTTCTTTCTTTCTTTCTTTCTTTCTTTCTTTCTTTTTTCTTTCTTTCTTTCTGGAACCTACTCTTTGGTTACAGCCCATTTCAAGACTTGTTATCTTCCAATGCCCTCTGAGAATACAACCATTCCCTTACTGCCTTGTTTAAATGTAAAATTAAAACCATCAATTTAGAAGTGGAGTGGTGGGATAGGTGGGGGCACATCCTTGTAGAAGCGGGAGGAGGGGGGATGGAATAGGGAGTTCCTGGGAAGGGGGGTAGAAATGAGGTAAGGGGATAACATCTGAAACGTAAATAAAATACCAAATAAAAAATCACCTAAAATAAACATAAAAAAAAAGAAGTGAAAGGCCTTCAGAGACCTTGCATTTCCACCCCTTAATGAGGCCTGGGAATGTGAAGTGAGTTCACAGTGCTGCCTAATTCTTACAGAGCTGAGACTGAATTGACTGAGTTCAAGTTTCATATCACATGATACCGCTTTTCCTTTGGTGCCATGTTACTGAGGCTTTGTCTTTGACTGTTTATTGTCTTTTTTCTTTTTTTCTTGGATATTTTATTTATTTACATTTTAAATGTTATCCCCTTTCCCCATTTTCCCTCCTTAGACCCCCTATCCAATCGACCTTCCTGTTTGCTTTTATATCATTTGAATTACATGCCAGTATTCAGGTCAGTTCTACGTTGAGGGACTAGCAATACAATAGATGCAAATAGTCAAGGAACAGGCAAGACAATAAACACAAATAGTCAAAGAACAAGCAAAGCAATAAACAAAATTCTGAGAACACTCCCATGATCATTGTTTCTAAGGGCTTATCAGGATGATCAAAATATCTGAGCCTACTTTCCTGTCCTAGGCTAAAGTTTTTTTTCATGTCTGGAGCCTACTTCCTTGTTCTAGCCTAAAATTTAGATTCCTGCCTGAAATTACTTCTTTGTTCTAGCCTAATGTCAGAATCCTGCCTGAAGCCTACTTCCTTGTCCTTGGTCAATGTCATATTTCTGCCAAGCAACCCATTTCCTTGTCCTTGTCCCATTTGACTGTTTATTGTAATGTTAACTGTTGCTCTCTAAGATCTAGAGTTCAGACTCTGGGACCAGCCCCCAAGTTAATTTTGATTGGTGAATAAAGATGTCAGGACTTGGGATCATGAGGAGAAGGAGGAAAAAAAAGGTAAAGAGAAGCAGCAGCCATGGGACAGAGGAAACGTATAGGAGAGAGAGAAAGAAGAGGAAGCTGCGATGGAAAAAGAAGAACACACAGAAAGGAGAAGGAGAGTTACCATGTGCTAAGAACCAAGAGAATGTGGTCCAGAGGGCTGATCAATTGGGTCAAGAGCAGCCAAATGAAACATAGAAATTAGTAACTCGAAGGTATAGGTAGGAAAGTAGATTCTACTAGCAAGGAGGGTAGGCAGTTGCCCAGCTACTGTGTGTTTGTGTGTGTCTTTCATCCAGAAATATAGATGGTCTAAGGCATGAAGAAACCCTAAGACAGGCTTTCTTAATTTTTTTTTTACAACACCATGTAGTTTCGTTTTGATATGAGCCTCAGGGTGTGACTGCACCATTTTGTGTTTTCACTTCATAAATCTTGTTTCTTAGTTTTGTATCATCCAATCCCCTTACCTAGACTAATCCATAGAGATAATATATCTGTTTTCTATGTTTCTATTTCTTTCTTCTTCTTCATTCCTAAAAAGTTATAAAGCATCACTATGAATTATATAAAAATAACTCTGTTTATATAAGCAACACACTATATACAATAGCACCTCCATAAGTTATGAACACAGGCTGAGGATTTGGCAAGCTATTCCACCTAGATCTGTGTGGGTGTCTCTATAAAGTCTGCACAAAGACAAAATCACCTAGCTGCTTATTTCTCAGAGTACATCACCATCACTAAGTTACTCATGATTCTGTGAGTGTGTTTGTGAGTCCGCAAGTGGCACTCAACTTACAATTATAGACTTAACTGAATTCTGTTTTTAGAGTTTTATAAAGAGTGTATAGTCTCAATATTTGTGGTTCTATAACTATTTGGTTTAGGAGAAATATTAATTACAAAATATATTGGATGATTCTATAATTCCCTCTCATTTCTGCTAACTTAAATTGTTATTACTCAGGCTCATTACTTACTATCTTTTAGTTTGCTTTCTAATACAAAAGCAAAAGTCACCATCTCTCTGGGACACAGTCTTTGCCTGGTTCTCCTCATGGTCAACAAGTGAGTACACAGGGCCGCAGCTTCATATACCAAGGCTGTGTGTACATGTTTCACGACCTTCACAATGTTGTCTAGTGCACTATATCCTACTCACTGGTTTAGTTTTTATCTTTCATAAGGCTATGAACATATGGAGATACTGTGATCATTTGACCCATTAAACTTTTGTAGATTCAAATGTTTAAGTCTCCTTTTCCAGTAGTCTTGGCTCAAATATGCATAACAATGTTTATAGGGGAGGGGATGTTGAGGATGGAGAGGCAAGGCGACTGCTTCTCTGAAATAGTTGTATAGAAACTGCATGACTGAGTCATGAAATGTCCTGCACAAAGTAAGAACAGCTTTGAACATTGGAAAGTCTTCTCAGTGAATTGCCTTTCACAAGAGATCCGTCCCTCTGGAACATCAAGTTATTAATCAAAGCTATACTTTACTATTAAAACTACTCATGCTTATCGTAAGTTGCCTTAGTCAGTAATTAAATCATAAAATCACTGAATAAACTAACTGACATCGTTGTAAAATGGGGATCTAATTATAAACTTCAATCTTGGCATTGCTGCTCGAAACCCGAAGCTGTAACCATGAAAGAATATCCTCAACCAAACTAAACTTTCTGTTCCTTAGCAACACTTGCCTCACTTAGAACTTTCTTTTCTTAAGCAATCGGCACATTGGAGTCACTCCTTACTCTCTGACACCTTAGGACTTTTAAACGCATCTTCAAATCCAGGCACTAAGTTCAAAAGCCCCTTAAATGACTGATACTTTGAAAACTATGGTTAGCCCGAATTTTAACTTGGAGAAATGTTATGTATAAGCAGAATGAACATTTCCCTGTGATGAGAAACATACTACAAAACAGTAATCCTGAATACCTTTAGTAGAAATAAATTTAAAAAGAAACTTTGCTTGCTTGTTGCAAAATAACTTTCCATGTAAGGGTATTCCCAATGGAAAATGAATGGGCTTAGGAGATGTACTTTTCCTTGAAGGGGCATGAATCCAAAGCAAAGTTTATACTCATTTCCTTGATATCTTTGGCTATAGGAAGCTGTAGAAGAAATCCTAACACAATTCAATCTAATCTAGGATAATAAAAATTATCTAAGTACTTCAGCAATGTTACCACAAATCATTACTTAGTGGAAAGTTTCTTGCTATTGTTTTAAAGAAATTCCCTTCCTGGCATCCATATTAGCATCTACCTTTGGTGACTATACAAGGGATGGATACCCAGGTGGAGCAGTCTCTGGACAGCCCCTCCTTCAGTTTCTGTTCCATGCTTTGTCTCAATATTTGCTCCCATAAGTATTTTCTTACTCCTTCTAAGAAGGGCCAAAGCACCCACACTTTGATCTTCCTTGTTCCTGAGCTTTATGTGGTCTGTGAGTTGTATCTTGGATATTGTGAGAGTTTGGACTAATATCCAATTATCAATGAGTACATACCATGTGTGTTCTTCTTTGATTGGGTTATCTCACTCAGGATGAATTTTTTCCAGTTCCATCCATTTACCTAAGAATTTCTCGAATTCATTGTTTTTAAAAGCTGAGTAATATTCCATTGTGTAAATGTACCACGTTTTCCGTATCCATTCCTCTGTTGAAGGACATCTGAGTTCTTTCCAGCTTCTGGCTATTACAAATAAGGCTGCTATGAACATAGTGGAGCATGTGTCATTGTTATATGTTGAAGCATCTTCTGGGTATATATGCCCAGGAGTGGTATAGCTGGGTTCTCAGGTAATGCTATGTCCAATTTTCTGAGGAACTGCCAGACTGATTTCCAGAGTGGTTGTACCAGCTTGCAATCCCACCAACAATGGAGGAGTGTTCCTCTTTCTCCACATCCTCGCCAGCATCTGCTATCACCTGGTTTTTGATCTTGGCCATTCTGACTGGTGTGAGGTGGAATCTCAGGGTTGTTTTGATTTGCATTTCCCTGATGAGTAAGGACATTAAACATTTCTTTAGGTACTTCTCAGCCATTCGAGTTTCCTCAGTTGAGAATTCTTTGTTTAGCTCTGTACCCCATTTTTAATAGGGTTATTTGGTTGTCTGGAGTCTAGTTTATTGAGTTCTTTGTATATATTGGATATTAACCCTCTATTGGATGTAGGATTGGTAAAGATCTTTTCCCAATCTGTTGGTTGCCATTTTGTCCTATTGACAGTGCCCTTTGCCTTACAGAACCTTTGCAATTTTGTGAAGTCTCACTTGTCAATTCTTGATCTTAGAATTGATCATGGCTTAGAGCATAAGCCATTGGTGTTCTGTTTAGGAAAATTTCCCCTGTGCCTAGGTATTCGAGGGTCTTCTCCACCTTCTCTTCTATTAGTTTCTGTGTATCCGGTTTTATGTGGAAGTACTTTATCCACTTGGACTTGAGCTTTGTACAAGGAGATAAGAACGGATCAATTTGCATTCTTCTAAATGCTGACCTCCATTTGAACTAGCACCATTTGTTGAAAATGCTATCCTTTTCCCACTGGACAGTTTTAGCTCCTTTGTCAAAGATCAAGTGACCATAGGTGTGTGGGTTCATTTCTGGATCTTCAATTCTATTCCATTGATCTCCCCGCCTGTCTCTGTACCAATACCATGTAGTTTTTATCACTATTGCTCTGTAGTACAGCTTGAAGTCAAGAATGGTGATTCTCCTAGAAGTTCTTTTATTGTTGAGAATAGTTCTCGCTATCCTGGGTTTCCTGTTATTCCAAATGAATTTGCAAATTGCTCCTTCTATCTCTATGAAGAATTAATTTGGAATTTTGATGGAGATTACATTGAATCTGACAGCAGCCTGATATAGCTGTCTTCTTAGAGGTCTACCAGAGCCTGAAGTGTACAGAGGCAGATGCTCCAAGCTAGCCATTGAAATGATAATGGGGTTCCCAATGGAGGAGTGAGAGAGAAGACTGAAGAAGCTGAAAAGGTTTGCGGGCCCCATGAGGAGAGCAACCAACCAGAGCTCCCAGGGTCTAAACCACCAGCCTGGGAGCACATAGGAAGGAACCCATGGCCCCAGCTGTATATGTAGGGGAGGGTGGCCTGTAGGGCATAGGTAGGAGAGGAAGTCCTTGTTTCAGTGAAGGCTGGACGCCCGCCCCAGTATGGGGTAAATTATGGGTGGGGAGGTGGGAGTGGCAGGGTGGTTGAGGGCATATCCTCATAGAATCAGGAGGAGTGATGGGATAGGAAGTTCCTGGGTAGGTGAGGAATGGGGAAAAGGGATTACATCTGAAATGTAAATAAAATATCCAATAAAAAAAAAAGAAATTATCTTCCAGGGAAGCGCCTGGTCTCAATCCTTTTCTAGATGTCATTCATCTCCAGGGTTGGGTGATAGTGAGCTTCTGTAGAGATATTTCTGAGAACATCTCTGCATCACAGTTCTGGATGGCATGAAAAGAAATGTTTGTAGAAAATAATGTGTAATACATTGCCATGGGCCCGTATCAGTGATAGTGCATGTCATTTCCTTTTCCCTTCACCAGATGGAAATCAGTCAAGTGGTCATAGGTAAGTTACAGGAAATGACTGGCTATATGCTTCCCAAGAAGACACACTTGCACTGGTCACTGGCTGTTTCTGCCACACCTTTTGCTAATTCCCCCATTCTTCATTGGTCTAAGAAAGGGATATCTTATCCTTAGATAGCACATAACAAGAACACCTTCGACCTCAGACTACAGATCTAGTTAGAGAATATTCTATTTTTCAGTTCCAGATTTTCATCATTGAAATTGAAGTCATTCATATCTAACACATAGATATACATGTTGTTATAATATACAGCAGATTTTTACATGTGTAGCCTCATTTTCTTATTTCAGAGTCACACCTGTTTCCTAAACTTGCCTTTTATCACAACTTTTCTTATTATTTTAGTAGTATCTTAGAACATCAATGCCTAGAACAGTCTCTTGGGTATCAAAATACACTAGGGTTGCATTTTTATTTTGCAAAAGCTGTGTTGAAAAATCACTTTGTATGTCCATGTGGTATAAATGAATAGTATTACAATGGAATGTCTCAAAATACTTAAAGACCACTATGGTTTTCCTGCCCCCGGTTTTTGTCAAATTCCTCTTGCTTTTCATAATCCCTGACTTTGTCATTTACCAAATGACAAATGGGAGAGAAGAAAATGTTAAATCTTAAAAGTGAAATATCTGTCTTCTAACAGTGCAGGGCATCTACTGTCTTGTGACAATGACATTTATCAAGTGCTCTGAGCTGTTTTCCTGCCATTCCGTGCTGTCAGGAAAATATAGCTTCTCCAGTTGAGGCACTCAGTCTCTTCTTGTTAACATATCTTTCACATGTCCCTAACAGCCTAACAGCTGATATCCCCAGTCTGTGTCACATTAGAGGACCTCTGACTCCTTGCCAACCTCTCTCCTGGTATCTTCAACAATTGATGACTCCTTTGAGGAAATAGAGACTAAAAAAAGAAAAATTTAGTTAGGGATTAAAACCAGAAATTTTCCAGGATAGCAAGGATGAGTAGTAGCTTTTACCGATTTCAAATCCTGCAGGCACAAGATCTTACATGGGCTCATTTCTTGCAGGATGAGAAGCCATTTGGTGATTGCCCCTAGACTCAGTAGGCATCATTTTTCTTCACTTCTGCATCAGGACAGGAATGGTTTTAAAAATGCAAGCCCTTGAGTTCCACCTAACATATACCTTCACCTCACAGATAATAAAGCCCAGAAAACCACATTTCTAACAAATACCTTATGATACAATTTAGAAACAATAAAATTAGGGGCCTTTGTCTTTAAGGAGTACATTTGTAGAGTATTAACAGAGAGCATCTATGTTCTTCAACTGTCTGGATAAAACTTAGAAAACTACAGCATGTAGCAAAAGCCTCACTCTTCTGTAAAGGACAAAACTTTAGAAAAGACAAACACATCTGCATAGAAAGGTGTGAGCTGTAGGTATACCTCAGAGGGTTAAGACACTGCTCCTTTAATAGGAATCTTAAATGTCTGACCTGGTGCTCTGAACACCTATGTCTTAGTATACAACTCTCTCCTGCTCTGGGTCAGTGATTATTCTCCTCACACTCATCAGGCATTTCTTTCTCTTGTTCACTCCTAACAGTAATTTTAAAATTCTTTACTTCAGTCACATCCATACAGTCTGAGCCCTTTGACCCAAAGTGGAACTCTTTGATCCAGCTCTGGGTTACTGCATTTGTCATTTCTTCAGCCTCATATTTATATTATGACAGCTTCCACCCACCCAGAAAACTGTGCACACTGAGATAACCTCCTCAGTCTCTATGTATGGGACAAGGCACTGCAGCCTCTGGATTTCTTTTTACAGAGGGAGGTTTGGTAAAAGGAGAGGGAAGTAACTGTAGCTAGCATTGTCATGTGCCTATGACTCTATGTTTGATGTGCTTCCTTTAATTTCCAGGTATTATCTCAGACATACCATTTTCTGGACAGAACGCTCCTCCCAATTTAATATGTCTATTTTACTTTTAAGAAAAAGAAAGAAAGAAAGAAAGAAAGAAAGAAAGAAAGAAAGAAAGGAAGGAAGGAAGGAAGGAAGGAAAAGAAAGAAAGAAAGAAAGAAAGAAAGAAAGAAAGAAAGAAAGAAA
>NW_021605377.1:13084345-13148028 GCF_004785775.1 Grammomys surdaster | reverse complement strand
GAAAGAAAGAAAGAAAGAAAGAAAGAAAGAAAGAAAGAAAGAAAGAAGCCTTCGGTAATTGTTGTGTTAGAAATTTCCACGAGGTGGCACTCCTGAGTCAATTAAGTTTTCAATTTTCAGCAGTGCAGGGCTAGTACACTAAAGAGTGAGCAGAAAGAGACACGTTTTACTTTTCTCACCTATTCATAACCTAGATATAAGACGTGTGTGTGTGTGTGTGTGTGTGTGTGTGTGTGTTGGGGGAGGAGTAAGAGATTTAACGGAAGTGAAAATTTGAAGGAAAAGGATACAAATAATATGAGAACTTAACATTGGAGAAACTGATAAAAGGAAGGAAACCTGAAAGAACGTAGATGGGGCTGGAAAAATAAATCAAACAACTATAAAGACATACGTATGAAATCGATTCACACACACACACAAACAAACACACACATATATGTTTTTTTATTTTTAAACATTATTTTTATTTATTAACTTTTAATATTTTTGAGAACTTTACACACAAGTACACTGTATTTACATCATGTCTATCTCTCTATATTTATTTCTTACCCCGTGTCCCCAGAGCCCCCCCACTAGAATTTATATCCTCTTTTATAATTCAATATGTAAAACCTACTGAGTCCAGTTCCTGATCTTGTTACCTGAATGTACAAATGTTTACGGCTGACAACTTAGGTTTGGATAACCTATTAAACGCTTTGTCTCTGGAGAAGACTGATTGTTAGCAGCCCTGATTGCCAGTCATTTTTATCTATGAATGTTTACACTTGAGTGAGTGCCTTTGCATGTACTAACCTGTAACAGCCAGGAGAGGGAGCCACGTTAGCTGGAACTGGAGTTACAGGTGGCTATGAGGTGCATGATGGAAGCGAAACTCAGTTCCTCGAGAAGAACTGGAGCAAGCAGTGTTAATCGTCTAGCCATCCTTCCAGCTAAAATATTTAATTTAAACAGACAAAAAACAGTGGTGATTTTTCCAGCTAATGACCACATGTTTCTTCCAATATTTTATGCTTTTCAGTGTTGAGAATACGGCCTTTCACACATTGAATATTTAGTAGTGTATGATATTTGAATAGCACGGTCATATTTCCTTTTTCAGTTCCCAGACTGTATAGCTCTATTATAGAAACTGAATATAACGTCGAATACTGAATTTTCTAAATCCAGTGACAAAATTAGTCTCGAAAAGATCTATAGATTTTTTTTTAAAAAATAGGTATAATCATATCATTTCAAATTAAAGAGATTGATTTTGATTTTCAGGATTGCCTTGGGTGGTTAAAATACTGCTTTTCCCCCAAAATTGTTTCCGAAAGTAATACTTGTGTTTTGTTGTTGAATTTGAGCTAATTATATTGCTATTTGTGTCATTGTAATTCAAGCATACAGCAATAAGCAGGTGACTACTTCCACTGGGTTCCTCAACTCTATATTGTTGAGTAATAACGAGTATAGCCAAACGTTGTCCCCAAAATGTAGTCTGTGTCTTGCTGTTCATCCTACTGGCACATTCCTCATCAACTATAGCTTTTCTTCTTTTCCATAGTTAGTTTCCATCTGATGTCACAGCTTGCTTCCCCACCTGATTACACAGCTTGCTTGCCCATTTGATATTTCAGATGGGTCATCAATCTGTTGTCAAAGATTTGTCTTCTGTCTGATGTCACAGGTTTGTTCTCTAATTGATGTCAAAGATTGGTTCCCCCATGTTATGTCACAAGTTGGACCCCCACCTGATGTCATAGGTTGGTCACGCTTTTGGCTATCACAGGCTAGTCTTCTTTACTGCTTCTAGTCCAAAGCAGTGTTGGCTCAATTCAGTTAATTCCTGAACTGTATTTTATTCCCCCTAATACCTGAATACTCTACTTTTTACATCAGTGCTAGTGAAAACTAGAATTGGTGTCATAGTATTACCAGGCTATCCAACTTAAGAACTGTCATTTACAGAATGGAAAGGAAGTTACACTAACTCCAAACATACCCATCACTATTAGAGAAATGGGGAGCCAATGGAAGCTTGGGAACAAACAATAAGACATTAATTTTCAAGTCACAACTTGGCAAATCGGGGCAAACTGGGAACAATGTTATTTAAGTCCTTGGCGATTTTCTGTGTTTTCAAAGAATGAAATTATGTTTCATACATAGAAGCCAAAGTAATAGTAAGTTGTATTCTTTTATAAAACACCAGAAATCAAAACACAGATGAAAAACTCAAAGAGGATGTTACAAGAGAGAGCATGAAACAAAAGTAAAGGGTTTTCAGAGAGAAGATTAAAACAGATTCAAGCAGGCAAAGGCACAGTCATGGAGATCCATTCCTGAAGTGCAAGTTTCTGGTTTCTTTGGAGACTAAGTTGTGACATCTGATGTTTTTCTGGAAACTAGCTTGTGAGAGGATGTTTTGTTGAAGTATAGCTCGAGGGGGCCTGTGATGTTTGGAGAGAAACACACTAAAGAATGTCTCATAGTGTTGCAATCCCCTTCAGTTCCTTCAGTCCTTTCCCTAACTCTCCCATTGTGGTCCTCAGGCTAAATCCAATGTTTGGCTCTGAGTATCTGCACCAGAACTCCCTACCCCAGATCTTCCAGGGAATAAAACACCACCAAAGAGTATACATGGATGGGTCCATGGCTCCATCTATATAGGTAGCAGAGTATTGCCTTATCTGGCATCAATGAGGAGAGTGGGCCCCTTGGTTTTGTGAAGGCTTGATGTCCCACCATAGGGGTATGCTAGAGGGGTGAGATAAAAGTGGGTGGGTAAGTGAAGGTGCACCCTCTTAGAGGCAAAGGGAAGGGGGTATGGAATGGGCAGGTTTGCAGAGGGGAGACCAG
The DNA here is from genome assembly GCF_004785775.1 of Grammomys surdaster. NCBI lineage: Eukaryota > Metazoa > Chordata > Mammalia > Rodentia > Muridae > Grammomys > Grammomys surdaster. The sequence goes on along the minus strand of NW_021605377.1, from coordinate 13,145,178 downwards.
GAAAGAGGACAACATTTGAAATGTAAATAAATAAAGTAACCAATTAATAAATAAACAAAAGAAGAAAGAAAGAAAGAAAGAAAGAAAGAAAGAAAGAAAGAAAGAAAGAGGAAGGAAGAAAGAAAGAAGAGAAAGAGAGAGAGAGGGAGGGGGGAGGGAGGGAGGGAGGAAGGAAGGAAGGAAGGAAGGAAGGAAGAAAGAAAGAAAGAAAGAAAGAAAGAAAGAAAGAAAGAAAGAAAGGAGAAAAAAAAAGAACTTCTCCTGGTAGTCCAGCTGATTCTTGCTGCTTCCACTGACTAGTGTGGATTCAAAGGAATCTTGCACTGCTGGCTGGATTGAGCTGCTGCTACTGATTCCCATTTGATGTTTGCTCTTAGACTGTACTGTTGGTATCCTGGCAATGAAGATTGGAATCATCCCCCTAACTTCTAAACCCGTCTACAACCCCTTTTTCTATAAATCCTCTTTTCCTCTGGTCGGTGGGCTAGAAGGGAAGTTGAAACATTCAAGAATCCTAAATAAAGTAGGTAGAGGAAAATCTAAGCTGCCACATCTCCATTCTTAATAGTTAATATCTTCATACCTATTTGCCCAGGCAAAAGATGAGGTCACTATAAACATTGCTGATGTAAAGGAGGCCAATGAGAAACTGTTTTTCTCTAGAGGGGGATCTTGGGTTTGTTCTTGAATAAATAAGCAAGTGGAAAAGGAATGGAGGTATTTGGGCCCCTTTTAGACTAACATTGGTACCACTGGATTTGTCATCACATTGTACAACACCTACTTATCTGCTTCAGTTTTGCAACTTAAAATTTGTGTTTATAGTAAAAGGGTGGACAGGCAGTAGAAGTAGACAAATAAAATGTAGTAAAACTACAGAAACAAATGTATTAATACATATACATCTATGTATCTATATATCTATACATCACACATTCAGAAAATGTACATTATTAAGAATTGGTAGACATTATTATAATATATATTTATTAAAAGAATTAATTTCACACTAGCAATAATATTAACCCTGCCCACAAAGCAGCTTGCACTTGTTAGAAAGAGAACTCATTGATTCATGGTTTGTTATTTTAAAAGGTCTTTGATTGCTACCTTATTTTGTGTTCCATGCTGAGAATTGTAATGCTAAATTAGGTTTCCATATCTGCTCTCAAGAAAGAAATATTCTATGCCTAGTACCCTTTGTTTAGAAATGTAAAAAGTATGACTACTCACATTCTCTTCACCAAAGAGATTTATTTTTTATTTTGTTTCCACTTCTGCTTTATACAGTAATAACATTTTAAAAATTAAAAATATACTTTTAATATAGCATATTCTGATTATAGATCTTCCTCATTTTCATAAAATAAAAACTACAAATTCTTTCTCATCAGTATGATATACTAAATAAGAAAAATAAGAACCTTACCGACATGAAAATATTTTTTGATTTACATAAATTTCCACCCTCAGTACTGGAAAGTAAGACTGTCAAATGATTTTTTTCCTCTGCAACGACGCCCATGAAAAATGTAACACAGCAGTCTACTAATTCCTCATGGATCACAGTATAAAATGATCCCTAGTTGAAGTGATGAGAGATTGATGTGACTGTCAAGCACCCTTTATAAGAGTTTTCTGTTATTAAGTGTTAGAATAGCATGCTGTGAACACTTACCATGAATGCAACCTGAGGTACCTTCACTGAACACTGGCCTGGTGCTTGGAGCTGATAATTGACTCACTCCAGTGGTGCAGCTAGCAATTTCTAAAAGAAAAATGAGGAATAATTGCAGTTCTTGCACCAACATTCACAGTAAGTTTCTTACATACTCACTCCCAAACAAGCCCCCAAACTGAGATGTGATGTGGGTCTGAGAGATTTACAATGTTCAACTCATTACTTTTAAATGGCAAATTTAATTTTATCCTTCACTTGGATTTGGAAGAATTTTAGACTGAATAACACATGGAACAGTATAGTAGAAATAATAGCTTTGGACTCCATGAACTTTGTAGGTAATTTGGTCCCTTCTATAACTTCAATAATGGCCTGAAATCTCAAAAATAGGTAAGTGGGGACTCTAACTTCAAAACTAGGTAACTGGTAACACTGTAATTGACATAACAGTGTTGATTAAGTTCAGATGAAAATACCTACACATACAGAAATGACTGGAAAATTTGCTATTTACAAATATTTCCTTCTAATGAGCTTATATCTCTATAGTGCAACCTTTTAATATATATCTTCAAAGTATATTATCTATCCGTTTGTTATATGCAGTTATTCAACCTGAAATGTGATTATTGATATCTTGCTATGTAGATGAAGGAACTAGACAGAGAAATTTCCCAAATATGTGTGGTCTGGTTTCTATTCTCATCTTGGCCATAGTCTGTCTGGATTTAACAAGATGGCTATGTCTGTAATTGAATGAGCTCTCCCTCTGTGCACCATATGTGATTTATAACTATAACCTTTCGTCAACTGCTCTACAAAGGCAGCATAGGAATTATACAATCTTTACATGATTTTTTTAGTCATGTCTTGTTATTGGCATACTAAACAAAAGTGTACTGTAATTTCCTTCTGGCTTTTAGTAATAAATTGTGACTCTGCTTTCTACAGAGGCTGTGCATTTAAACACAGAGTTTATAGGATGAGGCTAGGGAACTTTAGGATCCTATCTGTATACTCACTGGTTCTCAGTCCGAAACGGACATTACAATTACTTGGGGTATTGAAAAAAATAAAGCTTAATGTTCAAAGCCACTCTGCCTACAGTAACTGATAATTTCTACTGTATAACTAGAAAATCCTTGTCTGAAAAATTCTCCTTGGTAATATGAATCTGAAGAGAAACTATAAGGAATTAGCATCCATATTTCTTACACAGAAATGCACTTTAATTAGACCATTATTTATCAGGAAATGGGAAGTACCTCTAATTTTAGCACTCAGGGACTGAAGAAAGAGGGTTGTAAATTTTTGATCAGTACATAGTAACATAGTAAGATCTTGTCCTCTTTAAAAAAAATTAAGCAAAACTGGGGAACAGGAGAGTGCCATGTTACATCACAATTAGTAGGCTCTTACTCTAGGTATCTCTCCTTTCCTTCAGAGACATGGAAATTAAGGAGACAGGCATGAAGAAGAGCCTCCTTCAGTACAGCTGTGTGCTTGAAACCTCAATATCATTTAGTCCAAACTGTACCAAAATGTCGGCAACATATCAATAACAGTTTTGACGCCTGCCTGTGCAATAATAGTCCACCATGACTCAAAACAGCTTGTGACTTCAGTAGACTTTAGTCATCAGAAAACTCTGCTGAAACTGAAAATCTTTGCTTATGATTTCATCTCCTATCCCAACATCACTGTTCTGGGTTGGGCACATGACTCATCACCTCAGTTTCCTTGATTACCCTTTAGATAATTGGAGAAATTCACAACTACCTCTGCCTGTTTTGCAGATGACAGAGTCTTAATCACTTCAATGGTTCCACCTTCGATGCCTGATGGTTTAAGAAGATGGTTGGAAATTATTTCCTCCTTTATGCATCAGGAGGTAAATTACCTACGCGACTCTCTATGGGCTTGCAGCTAAAAGCACAACTCTAGTGATGTTATGTGAATTTCAAGGCTAAGTCTTCCAAAGGCATGCAGCTCTTGCTGTGTTCCCTGAACATTCCTTGTAGGAATCCTGAAACCAAACTGAGACTCCAGGTACTGTGTCTACTGGGACACAGTGCTCATGTTCTTCCTCACATGCAGTGATCTCCTCCTCTCACCCTCCTCACAAAGTCCGGTCTTGAGCAGCTGACTCTTCTGAATTTTCATCATAAGCACCCAAAACTCAAGAATTGCTTCCCCATAATTAACTTTCTGTGTCTAAGTGTCCACTCACAAAAATCCCTAAAAGATGTGTTCCCAACTCCAACAATTTGTGTTCAAGTTTCCACTCACAAATAAGCATAATATGCAATAGTATACCTAGTGAGTTTTGGGATAGTCGCTCAGCAGTAACTACTAACCTAAATTTTAATTTGCTATAGACGCTTGTCTATGATCCATCTTCTTATTAATGTTGGTGCAAATCATCTAAAATATTATTGCTGTTGTTTATACATTAGTGTTATTCATCTTATTGGAATACAGACACACTCTTAGTACACACCTTTAATTCCTAAAAGAGAGAAGGGTTTAGGCAGTGGAGTTCAGCTGAGTTCAGGCAATGCAATGGAGTCAGTTGAATTCATTCAGTTTAGTTCTGAGAAGTCCAGCTGGGTTCAGTGAGTGCACTGGACTTGAGTTTCTTAGGATAAAAAAATTCAAGAAATCATGGAAACTATAAAAGAGAAAATTTACAAATATAAGGGATAGAGCAAGGAGAAGAAACCCAGATCAAAGGCACAAAAATTCTTTTCAATAGCACCATAGGAGAATTTTTCTCTAATATAAAGAGAAAGGTCTCTATTAAGGTGTAGGAAGCATATAGAGCATCAAATAGATTAGATAAGAAAAGAAATTCTCCTCAGCATATAATAATCAAAACACTAATTGTACAGAACAAAGAATATTAAAAGGTACAAGAGAAAATGGTCAAATAACATACAGAAGGAGACCTCTCTGGAATAATATCTGATATCTAATTAGAGACTCTAAAAGACATAAATGTCCTGAAAAATGTTCTATAGATTCTAAGAGACCCCAAATGCTAGCCCAGACTACTATACCCATCAGAACAGTCAATTACAATAGATAGGGAAGTAAATTCAACAATAAAACCAAATCTAGTCCTATAAAAGGGTCCAGAAGTATAAAACATCAATCTGAAGAGTTTAACCACACCCAAGAAAATACAAGGAGTAGATGATCCCAGACCAACAAAGCAAAAAACCTGAGAGGAAAAACACATAAATACAATATCACAAATCAAGAAACGGTGCTCATCGATAACTTTCAATACCAATGGTCTCAATCCCCCAATAAAAAGACACAGAATAACAGAATGGATGGAATAAAGGTTCCATTCTTCTGCTGAATCCAAGAAATACATCTAAACATGAAGGATAGATATCTATCTTCAGGGTAAACGGATGAAGATAGATATTCCAAGCAAATGGATATAAGTAGAAAATAGGTGTAACAATTTTAATAGGGGGCAAAATAACTTCAAATGAAAACTAATCAGGCAAGATAGGGAAGGACACTACACATTCATCAAAGGAAAAATAAAACAAAGAGGACATTATACTTATTAACTAACATCCATGCACCAAACTCAATGCACAGTGAAGTTCATAAAAGAAACAGTTCTAGAGCTTAAATCACTTAAATTTATCTTCAAACACAGGTAGTGGTTACCTTCAGTACCTCACTCTTGCCAATAGATATGTTATACAGACAACACTAACTGATGGAGGTAACTGGCATTTGAAACCAAATGGATAAAAAGAGATACTTACAGAACACTTAACCCAAGCACAAAGGATATACCATCTTCTCAGTAGCTAGTGGAAATTTCTTCTAAATTGATCACATACTTTGGCACAAAGCAAGTCTCAACAGATACAAGAAAACTGAAATAACACTCTGGATCCTTGCTGACCACCACAGATTAAAACTAGATCCCCACAACAGAAATAAAAGAAAAACTTACAAACTCATGGACACCAAACAACTTACGATTAAGTGAAAAGTGGATCAAGACTGAAATTAAGAAATAAAGTAAAAAGTGTCAAGAATTAAATAAAACGAAAATACCACATTCCCAAACTTATGGAATATAATGAAGAAAGTTGCAGGAAATGAGTTCATTGTACTAAGTGGCTACATAAAAGTTTTTGAGAGATTTCATATTAGTAACTGAACAGAACATGTGAGCATCCTAGAACAAAAGGAGACAGCAGATTCAAAAGCATATATCAAGAAATAATAAAACTCAGGGCTGAAATCAATAAAATAGAAACAAACAGCAACAATAATACAGAATATAAAAAAATCAATGAGACAGTGTTTATTTGAGAAAATCAGTAAGTTGGAGAAACCTTTAGCTAAATTAAGTAAAAGGCACAAAGGGAAAATTCAAATAAACAAATTTAAATATAAAAATTGTAAACTAACTAAAGACACCAAAAGAAAATCCCAAGGATCATACGGACACATAAGGACATACTTTAAAAACCTGCACTCCCCCTAGTTTGACAAATCTAAATGAATTTGATAATTTTCTAATTATGAGGCATCTCCCAATGTTAAATTAATATCAGAGGAACAATTTTTATAGACTTATACTCCAAAGAGATATAGGAACATCAATCAAAAGACTTCCAGCCAAGAAAACGTGTTGCCAGATAGCTGTAGAACAGAAGTCTGCCAGATTTCAAAAAAGTTAATATCAATATCCTGCAAATCATTCCATTAATTAGGAATAGAATGAACATTTCAAAATTCATTTTATAAGGATGCAGTTGCCCTGATATCTAAACTACATAGACTCAACAGGAAAGGGATCACAGACCAATATCCCTTATGAACAGAGATACAAAAATTCTCATTAAAATACCATGATCCAGAATGAGCTTATAGATAACACAATTTAATTTTTTTCTATTTTTTTTTTCAAATTTGTAGGGGTGTGAGTCAGAAAGTTGAATGGGGACGTGGAAGGACTGGGTAATGAGTGTGATTGGGTTGTATGATGATGTGAAATTCCCAAAGAATCAATCAAATATTATGCTAAAATATTTTAAATTGAATTCAATACATATCAAAAGACCATTCACCATTGTCAAATAGGCTCTATGATAAAGGTGTAAGGATGATTCCATATACATAAATCAATGAATTTAATCTGCCATATAAACAAACAAACCAAAAGACCAAATCACATGATGATTGCAAAAGATGTAGAAAAGGCCTGGGACAAAATATAACATTCCTTTATGATTAAAGTCCTAGAGAGATTAAGGATACAAGGAACATACTTCGACACAATAAAGGCAATTTACAGGAAGCCCATAGCCAACTTAAATGGAGAAAACCTCAATGAAATTCCACTAAAATCAGGAAGAAGGCAATGCTGTCCATCTTTCCACACCTATTCAATATACTTAAAGTACTTAAAGTCTTAGCTAGATCATTAAGACAATTAAAAGAGATCAGGGGACACAAAAAGAAGGGATGAGGTAAAGTTATCTTTATTTGCTGATCATATAATAATATAAATAAGTGACCCTAAAATCTCTATTGGAAAATTTCTGCAACTGATAAACACTTTCAGCAAAGTAGCTGGCTATTAAACTAAGTCACAAAAATCTGTAGCCCTTCTATACACCAATAACAAATGGACTGAGAGAGAATTTAGGGAAACAACACCTTTCATAAGAGTCACAAATACTATAAAATATCTTGGGGGTAATTTTATCAAAGCAAATGAAAGTCTAAAATGATAAAGAAATTGAGAATATATCAAAACATGGAAAGATCTCCTAATAACATGAATCAGTAGAATTAACATAGGAAAAATGGCCATCCTACCAAAAGAAATCTACAGATTCAATGCTGTCCCTTCAGAATTCCAACATAATTCTTTTTATATTAATCATTCCATTCATTTACATCTCAAATGATATCCCACTTCCCAGTAACACATCCACAAACCTCGGATCCCATATCCACCCTCTCCTTTCTCCCTTTGCCCCTATGAGGGTGCTCTCCCACCCATCCACTCTCTCCTGCCTCATCACTCCAGCATCCCCCTATGCTGGGACCAAAGGCCTTCCCTCCCATTGATGTCAGACAAAGGAATCCTCTGTCACATATGTATTTGGAGCCATAGATCCCTCTCTGGTATACTCCTTGGTTGGTGGTCTAGTCCCTGGGAATACTAGGTGGTCCAGCCAGCTGATGTTCTTCTCCCTATTGGGTTGCAATCCCCTTCTGCTTCTTCAGTCCTTCTGCCAACTCCCCTACTGGGGTTCCTGTGCTCAGCCTGATGATTGGCTCCCGGCATCCACATCTGCATTGGTCGGTTGCTAGTCAAACCTCCCAAGGAACAGCCACACCAGATTCCTGTCAACAAGCATCTTTTGGCAACCACAATAGTATCGTGTTTGGTGTCTGCAGACTTGATGGATCCCAAGATGGGGCAGTCCCCCGATGGTCCCTTTTTCAGTCTTTGCTCCATTTTTTGTCCCTGTTCTTCCTTTGAACAGGAACATTTCTGGGTTAAAAACTTGGAGATGGGTGGGTGGCCCCAAGCCTCTACTGGGGGCGTGCCTATTTACTGGAGGTGGTCTCTACAGGTTCTAACTCCCCTTCTCGGATCATTTTGGCTCAATTTATCCCCAATGGGTCCTGGGAGCCTCTCATTTCCCTGGAGTCTGGTACCCTCCAGTGGCTATTCCAAGTTCCTCATCCCCTAGTGCTACATATTTTTATTCAATTTACTGACCCCTTGTACTTCTCTCCCATCCCCAACACAATTCTTAAGGGATCTTAATGGCATTTTTCATCTTCATACGGAACATAAAGGTCACTGAATAGCTAAATAATAGAAGAAATGTTGATGGTATCACCATCCCTGATCTCAAATTTTAATACATAGCTATAGTAATAAAAACAGCATGATACTGGCAGAAAAATGACACATTGTTGATCAGTGAAATTTATTTGAAGACTCAGACATGAATCTTCACACCTATAGATACCTGATATTTACAAGGAAGCAAGAAATACACACACTGAGAAGAGGAAAAAAAAACCAGCATCTTCAACAAATGTGTTGGTTAAACCCTGTGTCTCAATCAAGAAGATGAATGGGTATAGAAAATTTAATAATTTACATAAAAGAATATTATTCAGCTATTTAATAATGACATCATAAAATTCTCATGTAAATAGAGGGAACTAGAAAAAAAATCATTCTGAGTTAGGTAACCCAAACATTAATGGTAAGTATGGTATGTGTTTGCTTATATGCAGATAATAGATTTTAAGTTACTGGTACCTACAGCCCATTGTACCAGAGTGCTTAGGTATAAAGGGATTAGTAGGGACAAATAGAATAGGCAGTTATACATTGATGATTAATGGAGGTGGGACAGGAGGATCAAAATGGTAATGAAGAGGAACAGGGGACAAAGGAGGAACAACTAAAAGTAAGGGCCATTTGAGTTGTAGTATGGAAACTTTAAGCAGAAGAATCTTCCCAAAATATATACATATACACGTACATGTACACGTACACATACACATACACATACACATACACATACACATACACATACACATACACATACACAAAGATGATCTAAATGAACTCATAAATAATGGGGAGACAGAGCCCCAAGTGGAGAACTCTGCTCACCAAATGAAACTTCCAGTACTGGGACTTGGTTTTATTAATTGACTGGTTATTTTGAGGGGACCCTTTGTAACATCCAAACAACCTATGATGTTGTCAAGGATCTGCATAAATTGAACTCATTGTTCTATTACTGAAGACAAAGCCTACACAACTCACTGAGCATGGAGAAGTTGAGTTAGTGTCTACAGAGAGCTTTCACATCTACTGGGCAATGTTCATGGCACTACAAGGTACTTTGCATTCAACCAAAGAAAAATGCATTCCATTCAGTGTGCCATGGTGTCCTCTTTGAATAATATGACCACACAATGGTGACAAAAACTCGTGGGAGTAGTCAAGCAATGTCTGATTTGATTTTAAGGCCTACTTTTTGATGGAGAATCCACACCCTACCACTGTTTGTGTGACCAAGAACCTGATACTTCTGTCCTACTAAAGAAACAGCAGTAACATTACCTCTAATGACATTCTGTTATACTCACAGTTCAGTGCCATACTTAGCCATCTTCAGAGAAGCTTTCTCCCGCAGCAGATGGAAACAAATGCCGAGACTCACAATCAGACAATATGAAGAGAGTGAGAGACCTTGGAACATTCATCCTAACAGGGCGACTGCATCAACTCTCTTCCCTCAGGGCTCCAGGAACCCTGCAGTAAATGAGGCAGAAGGAGTAGAAGGGCCAGAGGTGATGGAAGACTCTGAGGAAACAAGGATTTCTAAACACAAGAGGCCTGATAAACATATGATCTCACAAAAACTGAAGCAGCACACGCAGGACCAGCACTGGTCTGCACCAGATGATGTTCTATAGCTGAAGGAATGGTGGACACAAGCCCTGACTCTAACCCAGAAGCTATTGCCAATGGAATAGCTATTTATTTGAAGAAAATTTATTTTCACCTAGGGAAGCTTAACAAAGGAAACAAACTACTCTTATAGGTAAGTAAGTGGTTTTCCCAGTAGTAGATAGCCAACAGAAAATAAACTGAACGGCAGCTTTGGAGGTTTTCTATCTCATCATGTGTTTGCCATATAGGTTCTTTACTTATATATTATGACCTCCAGGTTTGTATTTTTATGAGATTCCTAAGTATGTAATCAAGTGACTCTTTGTATCTATTTCTTGTGCCTCTAGGGCTCTTTTTCTTCTGTTTGTTTTTATTCCAATTTGGTTGCTTTTGTTTTATCTCATTATATTATATTATATTATATTATATTATATTATATTATATTACATTATATTATATTAATTATATCATATCATATCATATTATATCATATTCCCTTAGAAGCTTTTAGTTTTCTCACAATTGACAGAAGTATGATTGAATCCAGATGGGAGGGAAGGTTGGAAGAAACAGGGAGGCGGCTATAACAAATAACTAAGAAGTAATTGGACAAAGTGTAAAATTTTGAAAATTTTGAAATTTTGTAAATTTTTAAACATATAATTATTGAGTATGGACGATTTATAATTTGTGAAATATTATAAATGCGTACACATGTATTTAAAATACTTAACACAAAATACGTGATCTGTAGCAGTAATTTTAACGAAAAATGTTTCTTGATATATTTCTAATTGTACCACTAGATGGCACACCTTGATAGAGACAACAAGTAGAAAGTTGGAGGTAATATTTTCTATTATACATTTCTTTGACTTATGAATAAAATAAATTACCTGTCAAAGTATAAATAAGACATCTAATAAAAATTCCTGTGAAGCTAATTAGTATTAATAAGTTTCAGAAACTGTTTTTCATTTCTCTTAAATGAAATTATGTATAAATACACAAAAATATAGTCAGAATAAAAATCTGGTTCTTTAGAACACACATTTCTTAATAGTGTATAGGAATATTGTCATAAATATTCAGAGCACATACACTCTGTTTTTGCAAGAACATAGTTTGAAAATTACAAATTGGAATGATAAATCATTAAAAACTAGACAGGTGCTTTCCTGAGACATTTACCAAAAACATAAATAGATAATTGGTACGTAAGAAACCTGTTATTAAAAGCAATGAACAGTCTGGAAGACACACACGTGTTGACCACTGTTCCTGGTAATTTGCATATAGTTATTGTTTTTGTCATGTCATCAAGATATGCAATCTAAAATGAAACATAATAAAAGGAGATAATGCATCAAGTTAGGCTCTGTGGTTAGAGAGCTAATTTTGAGTATGCCTATGCTAATTCGGAAATTGCCTATAGGTCAGAATATTCTCCTCATTTGTTCAGTGAGAGTAATTCTAAGCCTAACATAGAGGGGGGAAAGGTCTATCTAACCAATTATCCATTTATCCATTCAATTTTGCAATCTTTATGAGTATTCATCAAATTTCTACTAAAGTTAAGTCCTACTATCAGCCCATAGAAACCAACAAAGATTATTCATCATATGAAGTTTGAGTGTCACCTGGTAAACCACAGGAGCTGAATCAGAAAAGAGAACTGGATTGGTAATAAGAGATCTTTCTGAGAAGATGATACTCAAACAAGTGCACTCAACAGGGATGGTGGAGGAGTCAGAAAGACAGGAATGTGGTTACACTGAGCCATGTATAGATAGTAAGTTTGATTAAAGTGTGCATTAAAGCTAAATCTCACAGCTTAGGCATCAGTAAGTCCTTCCTGAAATCACAACCTGAGCACAAGTTGGAAGAGAGGCTAGGATCCTGAAAGGTCTAAAATGAACACTCCTCTGACTGTTACCCATTGAACTGGTATATAGTCTTCATTTTTGCCCAGGACTACAGCCTAGAAATCTGGGATGCTTGCTTTCTTTCTTTCTTTCTTTCTTTCTTTCTTTCTTTCTTTCTTTCTTTCTTTCTTTCTTTCTTTCTTTTAGCAAAAAGTGAAATACGAAGCTCCCATGATATTCTCAAAACATTAGAAGAATTTTTTTAAATTAACATATGAAAAATTGAGACCAGATACCTTCTGACAAACTGGAAGATTGGATATGAGTGGGTATGTTATAGTGATCAAGAGAAAAGGTGATTATTTTCTTGTCTTTGGAAACTCATGTCAGAGAGCAACAAGGTCAGGAGCAGCTCTGCTAGTCTCTTATCAGACAGAACATTGTGATATTTATCAGATTAGTAACTTCACTATCCTGATTTGAGGTATTGATTTCTTTTTATTAATGCTAGGAAACAGATTATCAAGAGTTTCTAATGGGATCATTCTCTGAGCTGGAAGTTAATATATATTCCAGGGAGTTTCTTTAGTCTCCTGCATTTCCATGAGTGACTGCAGTTTCCAACTCCTGGATGATGAGGGAATGTCTAGAAAAGGCTGAGACGAGAGAGAGAGAGAAACAGAAAGCAATAATCAGAGCAAAATGAGAGCACAACAGGAGCTTGTAAAGCTTGATATCTTTCCTTTCAATGTTTGCTTGAAGCACAATTCTTAAATATCATAACATACTTGGCCTTTATGGCTCCAAAATTAATAATCTGCTTTATTACACTGTCGGGGGTGGGGTGGGGGAGAAAGCACAATTCCAACTAAATGAAGAGAAAGAACAAAGGTATGTGTTAAATGTATTGGCACAAAGTCTGCTTGTGTCTTTACTTCAGATTGGAACAACAAAATATTCAGCATAAAGCTAAGCCTTTTGGCTTTCACCTTCGTTGATGTTCTGCAGATAATTGTTAAGCTGTCGTAGCCAGCTCTTTCTCAATGTTCATTTATGCCTGAAGTAAATTGTGTGGAGCACATGGACTGGTCAGGTTTCCCTTGACTGGAGCTAATTCCGACAATGGGTTACCTATGTACTGTCTACAGGATGCACATAGATTCTTCCATGATTTATTGTCTTGTGTTAAGCCCTCACATTCCAGTGAAGGACCTAGAGTCTGTAATTTCCATAATCATGTGTGTAATCATCCTTAACCATCCCTGTACAACAATGAAAATGTTATTAGAATGAGCATCTTAGAAAAAAAACATGAAAAACTACTTTCAGATACTCCTAGCTTTATTTCTTAGGAGAAAAATAATGTTACTTTGTAGTTGTGCTTATTTAAGTTTGTGAGGTGGAGTTTCTTGCTTCTTTGTTTCTTGTTTGTTCCCCAGACTTTTTTTCTGTGCCAATAAAGTATAAATGTGGGAGATTGCTTGATTGAATTTATGCTATATGAGGTAAGACAATTTAACTTTTGTAGGAGGACTGGGGTCTGAGGCTATAGCTTGGTTTGTAGAGTGCTTGCCTATCATTTGTGAGGACCAAGATTTAATCTCCAGTATGCATAAATTAGATTTGGTGGTACATGCTTATAATTCCTGGAGATGGGTTGGAGAAGATGACCTGAGGGCAAGGGAGTAGGACATTTTGTGCCGACTTCAGAAGGGTATCTGGATAATGGTAGACTTTAAACTTAATTAGCATGGTTTCTCCACAATCATGCATCTCAGGATCTGAGATAATGGGGTATTGAGGGAGAAGTAGAGTATACATGAATTAGGCTATAGAAAACTTTCCATCAGTTACAACCTCATCATGATAACAACTTTTAGACAAACTGCTTATTAGTATTCACATCGTTTGGCTCAGGTGTTAAATTGGTGTTATTGGCTCACAGAACCAATAAGCCATCTACATAAGAGGAAACATGAGAAATGAGATGTTATTTTCCTTGACATTTTTCAATACAATTTGAAGCCATCAAAGTTAAATTGGAATACCAGAATTAAAACACACGTTGAAAATATGTTTAAAAGAGCTCAGAATATGCAGGCAAAGAGGAAATGGTGGGATAGGATGAAAAGCAGTGGATGACTGCTATGTGAAGTTGAGAAGTACCATTCTTAATATCAACAAAAGACATGCCAGATATGTTCCTTAAAGAGATCAGAAAGAAATGATTTACCATGGAAACCCTATCCAGTTGAGACTTGTATTATTCAGGGTTCTTTAGAGTCACAGAACTTATGGAATGTCTCAATATATTAAGGGAATTTCTTGTAACAACTTACAGTCTGCAGTCCAATTAACTCAAGAATGGGCAACTATGCATGGAAAGTTCAAAAATCAAGTTGTTTCTCAGTCTCACAAGGCTAGTTGTTTCAGCTGATCCTCTCTATAAGCAGGAATCCTGCAGAAGTGATGGCAAGTAAGTGCAATCATGAAAAGAAGAGTGAGTCTTTCTTCTTCTGATGTACTTATATGTAGGCCACCAGCTGAAGGTGTGTCTCAGATTAAAGTTGCCATGATGACTGCATCTGGAACTTGCTATGTCTCAGGCTGGCCTTGAACTCAGAGATGTGCTTGCCACATCTCCTAGGATTAAAGGCATGTACTACCTTGCTGAGGCCTAAGCATTTTAAGGCCACCATGCCTCACGATCTCCATGTCAAGATCCAGGTCAGAAGCCTGTGTCTTCCAGCCTCAAGATCTGGATCACAGGTGTACCCTCCGTTTATGGATTATAGTTCATTCTAGATGTAGTCAAGTTGACAACCAGGAATAGGCATCAAGACTTATACATATGTTGGGATTCCAATTACAATTCTTTTAATTCTTTGTAAACATAGAAGAAGTCATGTGACTAAGACCATTCCTTAGTAAAATTTGAGCAGCTGTAATATATTATGCAGTAAGCACTGTAATAGAAAGCTGTGGATTTGTAATAGTACTCTGGGAAGATATAGGTAAGAAAAACATTTAGAATTTCATTTTTCTGTGGATATTAGAATTTAAGATGCCAGTGTTGTAAGATATAGCATATGTCATCTACTCTTAGAAAAAAGTATAGCCAGTGTGGTGGTTTGAATATTCTTGGCCCAAAGGAAGTGTTACTGTTAGGAGGTGTGGCCTTGTTTCAGGAAGTGTGTCATTGTGGGTGTGGGCTTTGAAGCTCTGCCCAGTGTGGAAAAGTAAAGTTTTTCTGGCTGCCATCTGATCCAGATGCTATAACTTTCTTTCTCTAGCACCATGTCTGACTGCATGCTGCCATGCTTCCATTCATGATGATAATCGACTGAACCTCTGAATCTATCAGTGAGTCCAATTAAAAGTTGCCCCTTATAATAGCTGCCACAGTTATGGTGTCTCTTCATAACAATGAAACTCTAACTAAGAAAACTAGTTATATGTGGCAAGAAATTACTTATTAAACAGAAAAAATGTGGAAAAAATAGAAAATATCATACTTTTTGAAAATGGTCCTCTTAAAGGTAACAATAATGAATCAGGGTGTGGTTTTGTCACAGTGGTGAGGTGAAAAGCATACAAGACTAGAATTTTCTATGGAGTTTTTCACAGAACAATTAGCTTTAAAAAAATGCCAATATTTATGTTTAAGAACAATTGAGCAAATATGTTAAAATCATGATCCATGCCCAAAGAGATGCAATAGTTGTCTTCAATCTCTATGAATTTTTACATCCTTTCATCAGCTGTGTATGCCAAGTAGGGACTGAGGGATGCTGGTAGAACCTGGACATCAGGTCTGCTTTGATAAGTAAATCTCAGTCCATTGTTCTGGGGTCCTAAACCAAACATCCCAACCTTTTATTGATAATTAGTGAATAAGAAATGAAATTAATGATCTACAACTACTTCCTGCTGACATTGGGGTACTGTTATGGGGTGGGGTGGGGGTGGGGTAAAAAGCTGGAATGTTGGCCAAGTCTGGGAAGAGCTGGTTTTTTCACTGCTGTCCAGGCTGTGGGATCATCTGTGGGCAGAAGTGTTGCAGGCTCAACTGTAGCAATCTGTGAAGCTGGGCTGGAGCGTCTGTGGGTCACTGCATTGGAACTGTCCTGGATGTAGTTTCTGAGGAAATATCTAGACTTTGCAGGATGCAGTAGATAAAATTAAGAAGTTTAGGGAGAAAAACATTTTCTTGGGTGTACATTTAAAACTCTTGGGCCCATGGTCTTGGCAATCGGATGAGGAGTAGGGCGTCCAAGGACCAGGGGAAGGGGGAATACATCTCACCCCCAGGAATAGGCAGGCAGGAAGAGAAACAGACTGTTAATTGACAATACTTATCTTAATTTTATTTGACTGTAGGATGTGGATTCCCTGAAGCTTATAAGAATCTTTTTAAGTTTACAAAAAGATCAATCACTTTCCTCTCACCATCTAAGTTTTATTTTCACACTCTCTAACCTTCATAACTTGCCTTATGTTCCTAGACCTTTAAATACTTTCTTAGACCTGCAAACACTATTCCAGAAGCTTTTCTATCCCCAGTCCTTATGCTTTCAAACCTTGTACCTTTCCTATGCGATTATTGACCACGAGACATAAGTGGCTGATCACTGGGATCAGTCAGTGCAAAGTGAGCCACTTTAGGAGAAGGATGAGTAAAATGGTACATCTGAAACCTGTTCATCTTTTATCAGGAAGTCTGTGAGCTAGGAAAACCTGTTTGCTTTTCTAGTAAGAAATATGGTAGTTTTAACTAGTCAATAGTTTAATGAACTAAAAATAGTAATGAACTAACAAGGTGGTGGATTACCTTTGGTAAGGAGCTAGTTGCCTGCTCTCTAGCTGTCAAGCTACGTTCAGCTCAGCTGTCAATATGATCAAGAGACCTGAGAAGGATAAATTATAATCTAAATACTCTTTCTTCTTCTCTCTTCCCTTTCTTCTCTTTCTCCTTTTCCTTGGTGACTTTCCTAGCCTTTGTCCCTGGGGACAGTGAACTCACTAAAGAGAAGCTTTCCAATAAGCCTGAAATTAATATAATCTATTCTGGCTTAAATTTGCCCATTTCCCTGGCAGGGGTAGCTTATCATTAATGACATTTTTAGGAAAACCACACACTATATTATCAATTTTTATAGTGTCTTCACCTTACTCACCAACTAGGCTGATGGCTTAAATACTGGGAGGAATATGTGTGGAGGAAAGAGTGAGTCTGCCCATTTAGACACAATTAAACAGTATATGCAGCCTGTCTTTCACTTGTAAAGGACTAAAAATTTTAAGTATTAATCTTATGCTCAACTGAATCTTGGATTCATTTTATTTATTTATTTATTTATTTATTTATTTATTTATTTATTTGTGTGTGTGTTGATTTATTTACATAGAAAGTGAATGTGCATGTACCAGCTGTGCATTCTCTGGTCTTTCCCCTGACACTTCCTAGCTTTAAAGTAACATCTTAAAATGAAGCTTACCCAGACCTAGGTCTGCATAGGGTTCTTGCATCTGAAACACAGAACTTACAAGTGTCAACTGATACAAGCTTTCCTATCAATACCTATCTACCCTTTTGCTGAGTCCTGAAGGACTTTTCCCACTCAACACCTAGAATTATAAGGATGAGTATCCTCTAGCTGTAGGATGCCCCATCTTTTGTATATTATCTTCTCTAATTTTCTATTATCTTGACAAATCATCATGACCAAGACAACTTATAAAAGAAGCATTTAATTGGGGCTCATAAATCCAGAGTGCAATAGAATCCATGACCATCATGGAAAAGAAAATGGCAAGAGACAGGGAGCCATAGTGGTGCTAGGGCAATAGCTGACAGCTTATATATTATCTGAAAGTTGGAAGCAGAGAAAGAGAGAGAGAGAGAGAGAGAGAGAGAGAGAGAGAGAGAGAGAGAGAGGGGATGAAAGAATGAGAAATTGAGAACTAACTGGGCTGAGAATGCTAAGAGTTTTTGGAAACTGCGAAGCCCAACCCCAATGACACATCTCTAACAAGACCAGACCTCCCAGTCCTTTACAAGTAGTTCAACTAGAGACAAAACATGCAAACACATGAGCCTAGGGAGCTACTTCAAATCACCACACTGCTATGGAACCACATAGGTTAAATCTTTCCTGAGAAAACGGAAGAGTTTACCTGAAAACAGCAGGTCTTGATGTCTCCCTTTAGCTATACCAGCAGTTTAGGGAAAAATGACACCTTCTTCAGATTGTTGTTGCCCAAGGGATTTGTAAAAGGCCCCCCACCGTCTCTTATTATGATCTTGAAAGAATCTGCATGCACAGCTACTGTGTGTCTTAGCTTTTCTTGACAGTCTTTGTTCTTTGTTTTTTAGTGTGCTTTATGTAAAATCTGTGAAGAATGCCAAATGAAGATGGAAAAGATCTAGGTTTTTCATATTCTGGACGAAGCCTAACATAGTTTTGTCAGAAGCCATCTAGAAATGGTTGAAGGCATGAAATGAGGTTTCTGGAGCTAGCCTACTGTTTTACATGGGCTGCAATCAGTGAGCTTTAAGAATGCAGAGTCCTTAGAGACTGGATGCCAGAACTGCTTCTTGCTACTGATATGCCTTTCCTGTCAGTATTACATAGTCTAATGAAACCTGGGCATCAGCCCACCTTACTGGGTAAATTCTCTGCAGATCAATATGAAGATGAACTTATATGAATTAATGCTGTTTAGATGAATTAATGACATTATAAAATTCCTGATTTGATTAAAATAATTTTACGAAGAAAATTTAAGGAGATAGTTTTAGTTGTTTTGCCAGAAAGATATAACCAAGTTAGAATAAAGAATAGAAGGTGCCCCCTCTTCTTAGAATAGTAAGTAAAGGCTGCTTAATCAGGAATACAGTGAAATTTCACAGTTACACTAAAATTAAAATAGGCTAGAGACAAATTTGTGCTCAGCAAACAGATCCAAGATGAACTGAACTAGATGATAGAACTGGTGTGTACTATGATAAGATGCCATGTAAAACTGTTACTGTGAACTTATAATGAGCTTATAGAATGAAACAGTGAATTTACTATCAGCATCCTCTGTAAGTCCCCTTTTGTGTAACATTTTATCCATGACATAATTTTCTAAAAACTTTTGTCTAAGAGGTATAAAAAGGACAGAGAGAAGAAATAAAATGGTGATGTGGGGGCTGTGCCCCATCCAGCCAAATATATGTGTATGGCATTTGAGGCCCAGTCTGATCTACCGAATGTGTGTGTGTGTGTGTGTGTGTGTGTGTGTGTGCATGTGTGTATACACACATGTACAGGTATATGTGTATGTATGTAAGTATGCATGAACACTTGTAGAAGTGATAGAGATGAGACAGGTGGTAGGAATAGATCAGAGTGTGTGTGTGTATGTATGTATGTGTAAATGAGTGTGTGTGTGTGTGTGTGTGTGTGTGTGAGTGTGTGTGCCTGTTACCTGTGTAAATGATTTTCTTTTCTTTTCCCTCTGGTTCATGAAGAGTTAATGAGTTCCAAGCCTCTGGGAAGTCCAGAGAGAAGTCCTTGGGCAGAGAGAAAAGAGCCCTAGTAATTAAGCCTTTTTTCCTCTAAATTCCAAGCTGCTGCCAGCAGGAATTTATTAGAAGAAGCCAATGGCTTTTGGCCTTAGAATAACAAAGAGTTTTGGACAGACTTGCCAAAGATTAAAAAGCTTTGGTCCTGATTGCTGACTCCATATTCCTTCACTGCCTTTCTTGTGATGCTGGCCTGGTCACTGGCATATATTCTTTATCCTCTCCTTCACTCCTTTCATCTGTTTTTCCTCTGAAGCTAGAGTTAAGTTTCTGTAGAGAATTTCAGGGAAAGATATTGCAACAAAATCTAATGATAAGTCTGAGATAATTACCTTTTAAGGGAAACAAAACATAGAAAGCTGAACTTCTGTATACCATTGTAAATTACAGAAACTGTGCTGTCCTTTGAAAACACTATTGAACAGGTTATTGAATTTCCTAGTGTTGGAAATTTATTGAAGAGCAAATGTTGTAAGCTGTTGACATTTCGTTTTGGGGCTTTTGCCCGGGACTTGGTAAAATAAATGAAGCATGTGAGAAAAATTAACAGTCAGTGTCAGTATATTATAGAAACATAACTGTGCCTTATCTCCCACAACGGCACAGTATATTTTAGAAGGTGAATATAATATTAAGAAGTACAATCTGAATATAGCATCAAGGGCAGTAAAACATGTTGCAGAACTCAATATTGGGTGAGAAGCAGAAGGGTGAGTAACACTACTCTTAGAGGGAAAAGTGGGCCATTATTGTCACTTAGCTCTGTTCCTATGTCCCCATTTGCCTCCCAGCTTCTGCCTTCTCTCTCCTTATGGTGGGACTTGAATTGAGAGTTATTTGTCTGGGAGTGGAACAGCCTGCATTATCTCTTCTAGGGTCAGATCTTTGTAAAAGCTCAGGTAAAGGTTTTTCTGCTAGCACTTTTTGAGCCATTGATCATGTCCTTAACTCTGACCTGCCTCTGTGAGACAACTTTTGAGAATGAAAGCCTATCATTAGGCACTCTTTGCATCTCATGTTGTACTATATGGATTTGAGTTAAAAAAAAAGTAAAAAAAAAAAAAAAAAAGAAAGTAGTTCCTGGATCTAAAGTGGAGAGCATCATTACTATTTCTTGTTATGTTGGTGAGAAAGCCAGAGCCTCACTTCTGAAGCTTAAATGTAAACTTGAAGAAGTGAGGATGGGATAATTTTAATCCTTCTGATTTTATTTTTAAGCAGTAATTTTGTTCTCAATAATATATTCTTTGTATAATATTTGGCGTTAGTAAGAAAATATTTCGTTTTCGGTTCTTGTAGTTGTGTTACATTGAGCTACATGAATTGTTGGTCTTACCATTCTGGAAAGCCTGAATTGACTATTAAATCAGTTGTTATAAAGTCCTTTTATTTATTTACTTACTTTTTGTTTTACCAAAACTATTTATTCTTAGTTTTCTGCGTCAAAATATCCATGACTGGAAATCATCGGCATTCAGTTCACAAGACAATCACTATGGCTATGAAAAAATGATTTAAACATAATATATGAAGTACTGAAACCCAAAGACATTGGTATATCTATTTATTCTACTATTCTTTAAAGTGGCCCCAAAGAGACAGATTGTTTAGCATTGGTCTGTTTTTAGAAAATATAGAATAACAGTAATATAATCTAGAATGGAAAAGGAAACGCCTTCATTTTACTGCTTCTATTGGAGTTCAGTTTTATGTAACAGGTTATGTTTATAGTTGTTTACTTCACATGGTGACATGAACTATAAACCACTAATGAACAACTCCCCAGCCCTGGGACAATGTAGAAAAATAGAGATAATGTCTGTTTTTATTTTATCCTACCCTGAGCTACTGCAAACTACATGTGATTAATAATCTATGTTCAAACAAACATGACAAGTCATAATTATTTTTGGAAAGCCAGCAAGTAAGAATTAATGGAAAATACATACTTTTTATAAAATGAGGATTCCCCATCACAAATGCAAATAAATAAATTTGAAAGTACAATAAGTATTTGCATAGCTACATAGCCACCTATTACCTATATAATTTAATAATGTATTTACGTTATTTTGGCTAAATGGGAACCAGCCACATGTGTGACAGTTAGAAAAATACATCATTAACCATGAGTTATAAAAAACAAAAGCTGCCTGTTTATGTCCTTGCCCTCTATAATCAAAAGCGAAAGAACGAGAACCCAGTAATTTAGAAAATAGACAATAAGATACTCTATAATTAAATTAAAAGTGAAGCTTACTTCTCTTTACATACTCAAGAGGGTACATAAATGAATTTCATATTCTGGGTACTGGACCTTAGTCTGTGATAGCTTAGTTCACATGTATTTGAAAGACTATTCCATGGTACTTTAAGTACATGGCTTTTAGGAAAAAACAAAATCATCTATATTTAGGGAAGCTATGACATCATGGCTTGATTTATGTCTCTCGCTAAGTTTATATTTTCCTAAATTATAGTTTATAATATTTATGTATTAATAAGGATACCTCATTAGGCAATTTGGTGTGCCTAGTTTGTACTATGACTAATACTGTTATTGCCTTCAAAGTTAAACACAAACACTGGGAGATATTTATCTAAATTGACTTAATCATAATTTAATTACTATATACTAAGGCACACCTATTACAAAATTCAGAATTGTACGGGCCACATAATAGATTTCAAAAACAATGTGATCATATAAGTGTGGAGCATAAACTTATTTATTAAATTCCTGAGAGAAGATTTTAATACTCATTCTTAGGTTAATTGTGAAGAGGAAAAAAAAAAGCAAGTGTTCTAAAAGGTAACTTTCTCGACTCTTATTTTCATGGTTTGATCAACAATTAAAAACACACGGTAGTACTGTTTTTTAAAATGCCAAAAAGTCTGAAGGCACATACACAAGTAACATTATACAGACTGAGTATGTTATGTTTAGGGATATACATATAGGTATACACATGTATGTATTTATATACATGTATAAGTACACATACACACACACACATATATATATATGTATATATATACATACATACATACATATATATATATATGTATATATATATATATGTATATATATATATTTGTTTGTGTCATTTATCCAAAGAAGATAAGAGAGATCCTCGTGGTTGTATTGTGAAATAGAACAGAGTAAGGCAACGGGGCATCCCAGCTAATGGCAAGAACAGCTAGATTGATCCTTCACCATGGAGCATCCCTCTCTTGTCAAAGTCATATGATAATCTTCCTGAGACAGTTGCACTGTAGGCTGAAAAGCTCTTGATTGGAACCTGGTGTGTGTGTGTGTGTGTGTGTATGTGGTGTGTGTATTTGATGTTTTATACCAAAAATATCTACTCTTGTGAGGTAAGTTTGAAGATATAACTATATCTGGCTAAAGATATAGTTTTGGTTTTACTGCAAAAGTGTTTGTAGAGTGTATTTATTTGTCTATCTATCTATCTATCTATCTATCTATCTATCTATCTATCTATCTATCCTATCCTCTCATACAATACATCTCAACCACAGTTCCCTTCCCTCCACTCTCCCAGTCTTCTCTACTCTCTCCCTCTGCCCTATAGGCTTCATTTTTCTTCAGAAAAGAGCAGGCCTCCAGGTATTCATAAACATAAGGCAAGGGAATAAAATCAGCGTGAGATACCAAATTGAGCTCACTCTGGGCCTATGACACTTCAGCCAGAGTCCTTTCTATAAATGAAAGTGTTCTACAAGGGTGAAAGTCACCAAATGTTTGAGCCAAAATGAAAATGCCTATGTACAATGTCTAGGCCAATGGTCCTATACTCCACATTACCCTCTGTAGATCAGAGGAGTCTGTACCTTGAATTATAAGTTATCCAGAGCTTAGTTCATCAAACTAAGTTAGTTCAAACAAACAAATTTGACCTCTAATATATAGCTATCCATCCTTTTTTCCTGGTTACATCCTAGAATGCTCTGTAAATATTTTAGCTTTATCAGATTCTTTATATGCTTGTTTGTACTTGTTATGGGAAAAATTATGTCTTAATATTTAAGTAAGTTAAAAAAGTATTTGGAAACATTAATTTCCTAAGGAAAAGTTGCCCTATTTTTAAAATTTCCATAGCTTCTTGCTTTTATAGTGAAAACTATGTCTAACTACATTATTATGTGGCATAAAAGTATAAAATCTGGGCTCTCTAGAAGATGGATTTATTGCATTGTTCCTAATTTATGTATTTTCCTGCCCTTCTTATATAATAGATATATTCATCTGTTACTTGCTGGCTATCATTGTCATTGATTGATCCTCAGCATCTGGTAAGATATGTTGTACACAAGATACAATCTCATCTTGGTTGATGTATCTGTGAACGTCTTCATGAGCAATCATAGTATTCTTTTAGTTCCCTGTTTTAAAGATTGTGACAGAATGATTATATATGTGTGTGTTGTAGAAAAACCTGTTCTCTGTACTTTACAAACATCAGAATATAAAGCTTTCGTTAACCACTGGGATCCAGTTTCTCTCATAGTAAACTGTGTATTAACTGTGATGTCAAAAGTGAGGTAAGGTACATAGTTTCTCTTATCCAAGGCTGTATAGCTAGTTATCTATGTTGGATACAGCTCTTCAAGATGATATATAATAAAACACAGAGTATGGAATGACTCATGGATAATCTCCTAAGGTAGTGATTTAGGAAAAAGACTGGATAGTGTTAAATGGGTTGATCATCATTTCTCACCTTCTGGATTTTGATTCTTCTCCAGACTCTGTTGTCACTTCAGATCTTCTTAAACAACCCAAAGTGATTATTTTCTCTGCACAGTGCTTTCTACTTTACATTCAACTGTACAAGCTCTGTCCTGTAAATTATTAAAAATCAGAACATTAGCTACAACCAACCAGATTTTAACACCTGTCTACTAATTACCTTTGCAATTTGGGTCCCTAATCACTATTGATAAATTTGTTGTATTTATAAATTTCAAAAAGTTTCACCTTTTCTATTTTAAATGAAGGAAAATAGTTCATGTGAAATTTTAACATTATCTAATTTTTTTTGCAACAAAGTTATTCCTTGATTTTCCCACTAGAGTATTGTCATTTTCAATAAATAAATATGTAATTTTCATTAAAATATTTTACTAGTTCTTTTAAAATGTCATGTATGTCTTTGTCACATTTACTCCTCTCCTGTATTCCTGCAACTCTTACCAGATCTACTTTCTTTCCCTACATATGAAAGTTTGCATGTTTATTTCCCCCATCAAGAACAATTTGTACTTCCTAAATGTAACTAGATATGTGACCATCAATTAGAATGTTTGGGATGTATCAGGCATTACACACTTAGAGAAAACTGATTGTCTCTGTCTTTCTCTCTGTCTTTCTGTCTTTTTCTCTGTCTCTGTCTGCCTCTGCCTCTGCCTCTGCCTGCCCCCCTCTCTCTCTCTCTCTCTCTCTCTCTCTCTCTCTCTCTCTCCCCTCTCTTAGCATCTGTAATTGCCAATAGCTTCTTGGCTAGAAGTATAGGGGTAGGACTTTGTGCCTAACTCCTGTTTTATTCAGTGTATGGGTTGAAGATTATTTTTCAGTTTATTATTATAAATCTATAAGCATTGTATATCTACACTCATTTCTTTTATAAAATACCTTATTTAGTTCTCATATATTTTTATGCACAATTCTATTCACAGAAGATAGCAGCAGTCATTAGGTTATTATTAATATTTGTTTGTAGTAATAATAAGTACATTAGAGAGTGATTTCCTTGTGAGTTGTAATTAAATGGTAATGTGATTTCCTATTTCTATAAACTCATACCTTTTAGTCAAAAGCTTTCAAGTTATTTTATTTCAGAACAGTATATTTTTTCTTTTTTTCTCTCTTTCCCCCCTCAATACCATTTTTCCATTCCTTTCCACTAAATGTTGAGATATTTTTGTTGTTGTTGTTGCTGATTTTTCTTCTTTCCTCATAGAGTGCAGCTTTTGTTGTCTGGCTACTCTTGAAAGTGGGGCCTGCACTTGTGTGTGGTCAACACATAAAGACCACATCCTTAAAGAAACCACACTGTTGTTCTTGTAGCAGCTATCAAATGCCATTACACTCCAGTAGGTACCAAGATGTTGTGCCCACTTTTCTACCTCTGTACTGTGAAAAATTAATATTATAATGAATACTTTAAACCAACTTATTTTCAAGGTTAAAATATGCTAGACAAGTATGAACATTGACTAATTTTCCACCTTTGAATTTATTTTGCATTTGTAGAAATAAGAATATACTATTTCTGTCCCTAAATATAGTCTTGTTATTGTGAAGAGTAAACTATCATAATGCATCAGTCGAAACCAACTACCATTTATATTCCATTCTTTTAATTTTCAGGAACCAAATACTCTTCTTTTCCATCTCTTTTGTCTTAGTTAGGGTTTGTATTTCTGAAAAACATTGTGGCCAAGGAGCAAGTAGAGGAGGAAAGGGTTTATTCAGCTTATATTTCCACTGCTGTTCATCACCAAAGGAAGTCAGGACAGGAGCTCTCACAGGGTCGGAACTTGGAGGCAGGAGTGTATGCAGAAACCTAAGAGGGATGTTATTTACTGGCTTGCTTACCCTGGTATGCTCAGCTTGCTTATTTATAGAATCCAACACTACCAGCCTGAGGATGGCACCACTCACAATGGGCTAGGCCCTCCCCCCATCACTAATTGAGAAAATGCATTACAGCTGAATCTCATGGTGCCATTTCCCTCAAGGGAGGTTCTCTGTTATAACTCCAGCCCATGTCAAGTTGACACACCAATCCAGCTAGCATACCTTTCTTTTTTTATTTTTAAGAACCAACAGCAACTTGAAAAAGAAAAAAAATCTGGGGGCTGAAGAAGTGGCTCAGTGTTTAACTCCCCATGCTGTTCTTGCAGAAGACAAGTGTGTGTTACCAGCAATCATATCATGAGAATTACAATCGTTTGTCACTCCGGTTCCAGAGCATAAAACATGCCCACACATGCACAAACCCACAGTTAGACAAACACAGAAACATAATTTAAAACAAAATATTCTTTCGAAAAAGAATTTAGTTTTTCTTTTTATAAACAATTCATATATTTTATTTGAAGATTTTTATACAATCTGTTTTGATCATGTTTTCCCCTCTCCCCCAACTTCTTCCAGATCCTTCCCACCTCTCTACCCACCAATTTTGCTTTAGTGTTCTCTCTTTTTAACACCAATGGCAAGAAACAAGAACAAAAAAACAACCAATATGTGGGACTGCATAAGGGTATCCTGGTTCATGGCTGGGCATGGGCCTGGAATCCCGAGACTCTAAGTGAGAGACGGCAGATGTTCGGCCACGTCCCTGTCCCAAGAACCCAGAGTCCTGAAACACAGTCTAGTCTCCATATACCTACACTGTTCAGTCACATAGGCCATTACAGCCCCTCCCAAAGTGTACAGGTAGAGGGTGTGACTAGAGGCCTCAGGCCCTAGGGTTTACATACTAATGAAGGCCAGAGGGTGGAGCAAATCAAGCATTCTTCCCCAAAACCTCCCCCTTTCTCCCTCCCTATTTAACTCAGGACTGCCCCGTGTTTTGCGGGGGTACATTCAGATCCATCCACCATCTGCCATGACAATAAACCCTTTTGGAACCAAGGACTACCTTGTGTCATTGGGGCCTGCCATAACCAAAGCCTCCAGCCTCTGGAACCTTAGGATTTCTCCTGTATGTGGGACCTGCAGCGTGGAAAGTCTCTGGGACCTCCGCATTTCTTTGTCTAGGTTCTTTGACAGCCTCTCAGCTGGTCTGAGAGCCCAAGGGCTTGAGACCAGTCAGTCCCTATCTGCCTCTGGGCCCAGGGATTCCCAATTCCTCTCCTCTCTCATTTTTCTCAGCTGTGGGTCAGTTGGTCTCTCTCCCACATGCCCCCAGTCTTGATCCTTCCGTGGCCTCTCAGAGGTCTGAGAGCCCAAGAGCTTGAGACCAGTTGGTCTCCCGACAACTTCTGGACTGGGGATCCCCAATTCAAGAGAATTCCCCATGCTGGGCAGGGCCCCGCCACACTCGCCTGGTGTTGCACGGAATAAACTCAGCCAAGATCCCATGTGCTCCTGCCATGCTGAGCTACAATCCTAGCCTACCACGTTGTAGCAGATGCACGGACCCATAACACAACAGAGACTCATGCCTGAGTGTGCCCATGCACGGGCCTACATCGGTCCCTACAGGTGGTAGAGGATGTGGGCAAAGCCAGCTCCAAGAGTACCCCCCACTGATGCCCACCAAGAACCTCTCCATAGAACAGTGAGTAACTCCAGGCTAGTACACAAGACTAGGCAGGTCTCTCTCTGTCCCTCCTCTCTCTTTCTCTCTCCATGTGTTTCAGGTCAGCATTTTCTCTCTGACTCTTAGTTACCACTAGGTCCTGTCCAGCTCAAAAGACTAGGTCTATCTCTCTCTCCCTCTCCACATGTTCTCTAGCTAAAGGGCAAGATGGTGGCTCCCTAGCCTCCACCTTGTCTATCCTCCAGCTCCACAGAGAGGGCTCCTTCACAGCGAACAGCTGTCTTTCAGGCCACATCACCTACTGTGACTCTCGTTCTAAGACTCTTTCCCTTGGGTGAGAGATTCTCCTTTCATTTTGACCTCTCAGGAGTGCCTATTTCAGTCTTTCATGTGCTGTCTGCCACCACAGTTTTCTTTCTCTCTTTCTCCCCATGTGTTCTCCAAATCAACAAGATGGCGGTGATTCCCTAATCTCTGTGCTCTTCCCCTCCCCAAGGGATCAGCCTTTTCCACACTGCCTGCCAGCTTCTTCCAGGAGCTACTGGCTCCAAGCCAACCTCCACGTGTCTCCCTCCCATGGCTTAGACTTTGACACAGAATCTCACTCCTTCTGACTCTCCTATCAAGCCTCTGTGTTTCTTGCTTTGAGCTTTTCTTCAAAGTTGGCCTTTCTTCTCTCTCCTCTACATTTAGAATTCCTAAGAAAAACAAATGGGGAATGCCTTGGCCTCTCTGCTAGAGCAGTCACCACATGGCAGAGCAGGCCCCTCTCCTACTGCTTCTAAATCTGCCATTAATACCTTTTCCCCCAATAGGAACACCTAAAACAACAGTGTTTGTGCTTCTCAACCCACAATTTTCTTGCTTCTTGTTTAAACATTTCTTTTTTTCCCTAACAGGAATACCTAAAACAACAGTGTTCATGCTTTTCAACCCAATTTTTTTTCACTTTTTGTTTAAATGTCTCCTTTTCTCTCTAACTCTCATGATATATTCCCAACATTTTTTTTTCAATTTTTAAGACTCCTTTAAGGTTCAAAGGTCATTTAATCTACTTCCACAGGTCAAAGCAACGATGTTGATCACTATTTTTTAAACCTTAATTAACAACTTGTTTCCTTTTACAGATAAACTGTTGCTGCCTATCAAAGATACATAATTAGCATGATGTTTTCCTTCCTCAGCAATTCAAAACAGACTCAAAGGTGCCTTCAAAGACTAAAATTTCCTCAAACACCTTTGCCTTTCTAGGATCTCAATGGCACACCATCACATGCTTGCTACCAAGTAGCCTAATGCTTACTACACATCCTTTGCAGACATCCCCCTGCCGGGGTCCTGCTTCCCTGTTGTGATTATCCTACAGGTGCTCCCACAAGTCCAGCAGAGACAACGCTACCTCCTGGAACCTGCCTAGTATCCCAACCTGCCTTCTTGCAGCCACACAGTCTGAGTGAAGATCCAGAGACACATGCTAAACTCCAGACACATGCCAAGATCCAGAGACACATGCTAAATCCTCCAGCTACAGATTAACTCTTTTGCCAAAGTCAAATAGCTAAAGTTACAGGTTAGTGAGAAAAACTTAATGTCTACCTAGATTAGTCAGATGTTATTACCCTCACACTGTACCAACTATAATTAATTGATTCAATGATTCCTTGCCTTCCCAACCCCCACCCTCAACTCCCCTTACTCTGTGACTTAATTATGCTAACCCCTCTAGCCTACATAGTACTTTCTTTTGGCTTCCTCATCCAAAATTTTAACCACAGATGGCACAGTGATCCCCCTTTAAAAAAAAAAAGTAAAGTGGTATCCTGGTTCATGGTTGGGCATGGGCCTGGAACCCCAAAACTCTAAGTGAGAAATGGTGGACGTTCAGCCATGTCCCCAGGACCCAGAGTCCTGAAATGCAGTCTAGTCTCCATAATCCTATACTGCTCAGCCATATAGGCCATTGCAGCCCCTCCCAAAGTGCACAGGAAGAGGGTGTGACTAGAGGCCTCAGGCCCTAGGGATTTACATACTAATGAAGGCCAGAGGGAGGAGCGAATTAAGCATTCTTCCCCAGAACCTCCCCCTTTCTCCCTCCCGATTTAACTCAGGACTGCCCTAAGTTTCAGGGAGGTACATTCAGATCCATCCACCATCCGCCATGAAAATAAATCCTTTTGGAACTACGGA
This sequence comes from Grammomys surdaster, assembly GCF_004785775.1. Lineage (NCBI taxonomy): Eukaryota > Metazoa > Chordata > Mammalia > Rodentia > Muridae > Grammomys > Grammomys surdaster. The sequence continues at coordinate 13,115,090 of NW_021605377.1, read as the reverse complement.
CATTCTCGTGTCTTTGGTGTGTGCTGTCACCAATGCCTCCAGCCTCTGGAACCTTAGACTTTCTCATGTATGTGGGATCAGCCGCATGGAAAGCCTCCAAGACTCCACCGAGGTAGCTTTATTTTTCCCACACTTATCAACAAACAAACAACAACAAAAACTAAAACAGAAAAGATGAAATCAAAACAAATAACCAATAAAAAAAATGCTCAAACAATGAACAATGCACTAAAAGGTCCACAGGAAAGAATTTATTTTGAGAGATGATTTTTTGGTAGTAACTCTCATTGGCTGGGATTCCATGGTAGATGGCTGAGCTGATCCATACTGTGGTGACATGAGCTTGCTCATATGGACCAGGAAACAGAAATAGTAATGCTGGTACTCAGCTTGCTTTTTCGTTTTGCTCTTTTAGTTTACTACAGGATCCTATCACATAATTTGGTACCACTTTTATTAAATAAGGAATGTCTTTCCCTCAGTTAATCCTCTTTGGAAAAGCCTCAAAGACACACCCACAAATGCCCTTATGCTCCTAATCCAATCAAGTTGAAAATGGAAATTAACCATCATGCTCACATATTAGTTCACCGGTTTCTATGAAAACAATCCACTTGGATGTGTAAGTTGCTTCACTCAGGTTATGACAGAGCCAAATCCAGGTGACACCCATACTGGGAATGGATGAAGTGGAAGTAGAGGAGCTCTTATTCAGAGTTCATTTAGTGAGTTGGCACATTTCTGTTTCTGGTAGAATCTGGCCTTAGTTGTGTCTTTCCCATAAAGTTACCAGAGCCTTCAAACCAGTAATGTGATCATTTAGGCTTCTTCTGTTTTTTCATTTCCAATTATGCCAATATCAAGATACCACCTTGTGCTTGGAAAAAGCCCATTTGATGAGTGAAGACAACCTGGATGATTGCCTTGTCTAAGTCTGTTGTGTCATATAACACAACTAATTATGATAGTAAACCCTATCCTGTTTACTTTATTGAAGACTATGCAGGGTTTGTACATAGTAGAAAGATATTAGAGAATATTTAATGCTTAGTGCTTGCAGTATCCAATTAGTGAAGGTGATTTCCAAAACTCATATCCCATAAATAACTGAAAATCATCATGTACATATTTTCATATGATACACTGCAGTCATATACTGACTGCTTCTGGAACAATAAAATTTTAGTAATGGATAATGCTGAATTCCAAACACACATGCACACACCACACCACACACACACACACACACTCATAGACACACAACACACACACAGGAAGAGAGCTATTATTGCTGGAAAAGACAAAGGGTGAATTTTTCCTTGGAGGTTCTAGAAGGAATCAGCCATGCTCTCATCTCAAATTAATGTAATTGGGACAAAAAGAGCCTCTGAGTTTGCAGAAATGTTTTCCTGTATTGTTTAACATATCTAGATTTATGATGTTTTGTTACAATAGAAAGAAAGAACAAGTATCACTGAATACATAGATATAGATGTAGATATAGATATAGTTATAGATATAGATTAGATATATATAGACATAGATATAGATATAGAATTTATATAACAATTGCTGAACTGACTTTGGACACATTTAAAGTAAAACAAACTGATCTAGACATTTTCTCAATTGAGACTCTCTTCCCAGATGATTCTAGTTTGTGGCAAGTTAACATTTAAAACTAACCTTCACTACCCACTGTTTGTCAAATTGACACACAAACATATCATATTTTTTTTAATTGGATATTGTCTTTATTTACATTTCAAATGTTATCCCCTTTCCAGATTTCTTCCCGGAAGTCCCCTTTCCATCCCCCGTCCCCTTGAAGGTGTTCCCCCACCCACCCAACTACCTACTCCTGCCTCCCTGTCCTGGAATTCCCCTACATTGGGGCATCGAGCCTTCATAAGACCAAGGTCCTCTCCTCTCATTGATACCAGACAAGGCCAGCCTGTGCTACATATGTGACTGGAACCATGGGTCTCTATACTTTTTGGTTGGTGGTTTAGTCCTTGGGAGATCTGGGGGTTCTTGTTGGTTGATACTATTGTTCTTCCTTTGAGGTTGAAAACCCCTTCAGATCCTTCAGTCTTTTCTATAACTCCTCCATTGTGGACCCTGTGCTCAGTCCAGTGGTTGGCTGTGAGCATCTGCCTCTGTATTTGTCAGGCTCTATCAGAGCCTCTCAGGAGACAACTATATCAGGCTCCTGTCAGCATGCACTTCTTGGCATCCACAATAATAACTGGGTTTGGTAACTGTATATGGGATGGATCCCCAGGTGGGGCAACCTCTGATGGCCTTTCCTTCTGTCTGTGCTCCACACTTTGCCTTAGTACTTCCTTCCTTGAGTATTTTGTTTCCCTTTCCTAAGAAGAACTGAAGCATCCACAGTTTGATCTTTCTTCTCCTTGAGCTTCATGTGATCTTTGAATTGTATCTTGGGTATTCTGAGCTTTTGGGATAATATCCACTTATCAGTTAGTGCATACCCAGTGTGTTCTTTTGTGACTGAGTTACCTCACTCAGGATGACATTTTCTAAATCTTTGCCTAAAAATTTCATGAAGTCATTGTTTGTAATAGGTGAGTAGTACTCCATTTTGTAAATGTACTACATTTTCTGTATCCATTCCTCTGTTCTTTCCAGCTTCTGGCTGTTATAAACAAGGCTACTATGAACATAGTGGAGCATGTGTCCTTGTTATATGTTGGAGCATGTTTTGGGTATATGCCCAGGAGTGGTATAGCTAGACGCTTAGGTAGTATTATGTTGGTATTATCCTTGTTCTGGTTTTGTTTAGGAAGTCATGTTACTGAGATTTCATGAGTATAATCTCTCTTACATTAGGAGGTTCATTCTTATAGTAGATATCCTGTTCCTCTGGCCCTTTAAATCTTTTCCCCAAGTTCCTTGAGTTTTAGGTGGTGTCTAGCCACACTGATCCACACTCTGCTCTTTTTTAAAAATTAGAGGAAGGACAGTTTACAATATGGAAGACTGAATGAAATCAGGAACCATTAACATGAAAATTTACTGGAAAACATGCTACTCTATGTAAAATGTAGAAACAGGAGATGATAGTTTGCAAAATGATTACAACTTGCTCAAAAAAAAATCACTGCCAATTAGTCTTAGAGGACATTAGTAGACAGACAATGGGGAGTATTTGATCAATATATATATATATATATATGTATATATATATATGTGTGTGTGTGTGTGTGTGTGTGTGTGTGTGTGTGTGTATACATATAATGCATACATTATATTTTTGAGTGATACCAAATAAGAAGCAAATACATATATACATAAAGCCTTAATTTTGCTTCTCTTAATATGCTAATATTTTTCAATGTTCATTCTTAGAAGTGATATATTTTCAGAAAATATAAGCCTATACATACATATAGTGGTTTTTATATTTCCAACTCAGCCTTGTCCCCTCCCACCCCTCAGGTCCCCTCTCTCACAGTTCCCCATCAAATACCTCCTCTTCCCTGTCTCTGAGAGGATGCTTTCCCCCCACCATGCCTACCCTTTCCCTGGGACCTCAAGTCTCTGGAGGCACATCGCCCACTGAGGTCAGATTAGGCATTTCTCTGCTACATATGTGTCAGGGGCCTCGCACTAGCTCAGATATGCTGTCTGGTTGGTAGCTCAGTGTCTGGGAGCTCCCAGGGATCCAGTTAGTTGAGACTGTTGGTTTTCCTATGGAGTCACCCTCCACTTCTGCTTCTTTCATCATTCCTCTAATTTGACCAGAGGGATCTCCTACTACAGTCCAGTGGTTAGGTGGAAGTATCTGCATGTGTCTCAGTCAGCTGCTGGATAGACCTCTCTGAGGTCAGCCATGCTAGGTTCCTATCTATAAGAACATCATAGCATCAGTAACAGTGTCATGACTTGATGTCTCCTCATGTGGTGGATCTCCAGTTGGACTGGTCTCTGAACTACCTTTCCCTCACTCTCCTCTCTCTTTCTCTCTCTCTCTCTCTCTCTCTCTCTCTCTCTCTCTCTCTTTCTCTCTCTCTCTCTGACAGGAACACTTCTAGGTCAGAAATTTTGAATGTAGATTGATAACAACATTCCTTCTCTTGAGGCCCTGTCTATCTACTGGAGGTAGACTCATTGAGTTCCTTCTCCCCACTATTGGACATTTCATCTAAGGTCCTGAAATTCTCTCACCTCCCAGGTCTCTGGTACTTTCTAGAGGGTCTCCCCACCTCTCACCTTCTGAGGCTGCATATTTTCATCCATGCTGCTAGCCCTCTGGGCTTCTCTCTTGAACATCCTACCTGATTCTGTTACCCCTTTCCCCTTCCTTTCCCATCTCCTGCCCAAATCCCTCCCTCCCTCTCCCTCCCATGATTATTTTCTTCCCCTATTAAGTGGGATTGAAGCATCCTCACTTGGCTTTTCTGCTATTTGAAAAAAATAAATAAATTATTAAAAAAATAAAAAATAAAAAAATAAAAAAGTTTCCTTCTGGAAAAAAAGTTTTTAAATTCTGTGGGTTGTATCCTAAGCATTCTGTCTTTTTTGGCTTACATTCACTTAGTCATGAGTATATACCATATATGACCTACCTCACTCAGCATGATATTTTCTAGTTCCATCCATTTGCCTGCAAACCTCATGATGCCCTTGTTCTTAATAGCTGAGTAGTAGTCCATTGTGTAAATGAACCATTTTCTGTATCCATTTTTCCATTGTGCAACATCTGGGTTGTTTCTGGCTTCTGGCTATTACAAACAAGGCCACTATGAACATTGTAGAACACATGTCCCTCTGGTATGGAGGGAACATCTTTTGGGTAAAATTTATTGATTTTTACATTTCATACATCTTTATCACTAGTTTTAAATCAACATATTTACTCTGAAAATTCCTTTACAAGAGATGATCGCTGGATTGAAAATGAGATCAGAATTGTGAATTCCAGGTATTCGTCTTGATTCTGGTGAAAGAACCATTATCCCTCTTCGGTGTTTGTGAATCTGTTATACAAGTTACATTTTTTAAACAAAGCATAATCAGGTTTTACAGTCAGTTTCATAATACAGGTTAGAGTTCATTAGCTGCTGAATCAAAAGCACTGCTACTTTATTTCTAAGTAGTTGTTGCTTCATAGTAATATTTATTCTCTAAAGAAGTGAACTGAAGCTTGAGTCAGCTTGGTGGTGTTCACTAATGATCTCCTGAATCATCTACTCCTCCATAACCTTTATTCTTCTACATTAAAAATCGTACAGCATATTGCCAAATTTTCACTAATGATGCATAAAATGTAATGAGTTATATGAGCTTATAGACTATTATATGAATGGACTGCAGTCTGATGTCTCACTGTGTACTGCAAACTCATAACACATAATTGCATGGAGATCAGCTTTTTAGATTTTATGTCTCAGTGGAATAGTGTACTGAAATTGCGCTACCTGCTATTGCTGCTTCAGTAATTAATTTTAAGAAACATGTAATCACAAGTACTTTTCAGCTGCATATTACATAGATAGGAGGAATGAGTCAATTTAGTTCAATTAACATGTAAAGCTTATTAAAACAAACCCTAAAACCCAAAACAGACTATTAGTGAAAATAAGCTACGACAATACACGTGGATATGTTTACTCTTCCCACTCATTTCATTCTCTGTAGATTTTCTAATTTTATATGATCTCCTTCATAGAATATAATATGTTCTGAAATGATGGTCTTGCTTGTTTGCTGACTTATTGTTTGCATTGCTCAACTAAATTATTATTTCTAAGGGGAAATGATGTTTATGCACTTTATTAAGTGTTGTATTGTTACCCATTTTTAACAGAGCATATTGATAATAAGTCTAAAGTCTGACATTTGAATCTAAATAATATATTAATAAATAATAGTTTTATGTCTCCTACTATTGAATTAAAAAGTTGTGTTTCATTACAGATAGTAGGTATAGAATAGTTATAAAAGTTTACTAATAACTGAAAACAAAAATATACTCACTATAAAATTAACAAACCCATCAAATGGGTTTCATTAATTTATATTTGAATAATTATCTAAACTCAGGAGATTTAAGCAGTTATTTAATTAAGATTATTTCTTTATTTTATGTTTTTCATGTGGTTAGAATAAGGTAGAGGATTTGCATCAATGATATACTTTAGAATTGATAAGATAAAGTAATCTAGCCATAAATCAAAGTAACTGTAATTAGTTATGATTATTGAACAAATATTCTAGTTAAGACTTCACCAGTTGTTCTTAGAAGAAAGGCATCATAATGCATGTAACTTTTTGAATCTGAAGGTATCCCAGAATGTGCAAGTGATACAGAGACACAATATTAAGGTGGATATGAAAAACAGAGATATCAGAAGTTATTTTATATGTTTGGCTGGAGAGCAAATTAACAGTTTTAGAAAAATAGTTGAGCATTTTGGGGCTAAGTTTAAAATTCCAGATTTGAAGATTTTGCTTAATTCTGGAGGATAGGAATTAGAAAATCACTGAATGTTTTAAAAATGGAAGTAAAGTAATAAATTCTTGTGTGAATTGTGTCAAGCTAGGATTGACAATGTTCGCATAACTGAAATATAATTTGCATTTGAAGGGTAGGTAGGAAGTGACTGAATTATTTGGATGAAGTAGAAATAGATCAGTGGTTTTGTGGATTGAAAAAAGGCTATATGAAGGATATAAAATGTTTTGAACTCCCTGGGGATGATATGTACTTAAAGTCCTTGTTGTAAATGATGTTTTTCCTCTGATAAAGTGATGTGATGATCCTTCCTAGCAGAAGATGGGGTCAGGCTTCTTCATCATCTGCATTGCTGTTTTTCTACATCTCTTCCTTTCTTGATCCTTGCCCTTCATGTGGAAGCTTCTCTTATTTAAATCTGATCTTGACCCATAGTCTTTCTCCTCCTGTGGAAATATAGATAAAACTTTTCCCATTGCAACACAATCCCTGATTTGCATTCTGATGTTTAAACATCTTTAATATATGCAAATTGATATAATTCAGTACGTTTTTCTATAATCTAGTGTCTTTCAGCGGCTGTTGTTCCTGCCTATTGGTACTCAAAAATTTAAAGTCAATAAAGCATTATTCAGTCTATTTCCAGAAATTCATATTTCCCCTTTCTGTTTATCAAGGTACAATTAGATTTTTATTGTAAATGTAAACATCACTTTTATTTCTTCAGAGAAAGTGATGCTATGTGAGCCAAACCCAAGCTTTACAAATACATAACATTTCTATCTATTTCTTTTAACTATCCCTAGACCTAGGCCTGGAAGATTCTAGCCTCCATATGATCTAGCCTTCTGAAAACCTGAACCTTGATAGTTTCATCTTCTAGCCTCCAAGACATACTGTTGAATAAGCTCATACTTTCTAGCTCTTTTTAAACTCTGTCTGCCTGGTTCAACTCGGCCTTTGGGGTTCAAACTCCTCTCCAATCTGACTGACTCACATTGGCTTCTCTCAGCTTCTGACTGAACTGCTCTGCTTGGAAAGATTGTCCCTGAACTCCCCAAAATGAACTGAACTCAATTGAATCTCTTTCTCTCACTTCTCTTTAAGAAGCCCCTCCTTCCTGTCTGTTTTCCTGAGAGTTGGGCAAATCCTGTCTCTGACTGTCAAATACTTCTCTGATTCATCACTTTGTCTGCCCTCAATTAGATATCATTGTTATTTTGACAATCAAATAAATAAGAAGACATTGCTTTTCAAACAATTTTCTATTTCATTAGAAATACTACATAATGTAGAAGTAAAAATGCAAATTTGACTCTTATAACCCCTCCAAAATCCTTTTGTACTCCATTGAACATTTTTATCCATGCCAACTGCATATTCACCACAGAAGAATTTAATGAAGTTGGATGTGCAGTTTCTATATGAGTGATATAAAAGGTTTGTATATTTACAAACCCTTAAAATATACAAATCTTAACAATGGTTTGGACTAGAGTAACAGAATATTAGATATCTAATACTGGAAATTTAATTTCTACTTGTTTGTGTCAAATAAATATTATTAAATCACTGTTTCAAGTAAAAAAAATTTTTTTACTATTTCTAAATTTTTCCCTTGATAGAAATCTCTGTGCAATAATTGAATCAAGCAAGCAGAATGTGTCTTTTCAAATCAGCTACTATCTATAACTTTTATGTATTGTTCAGTGCTACTAACAAGATAAAAGTTTAATTTTGGGGAGCATGTCTGAAAAATGTTTTGAAGCTGTTAATTTATAAAGTTTAATTATCAGCTCAAACTTGACTATATTACTAACTAACTACTTAAAATTTACTTATCTGTCTGTCATTTGTAAATTTAGAATGTAGAAATGGGGAGGGTACATGGACAAAAGAGACAGCTGCTCACTGATCTTAACAATAAGCACTTCTTTCACTTCATGCAACTTTATGAAGGAAATAATTCATATTGCCCATTGCTCCAATTCTTAATTACAGGTAACAGAAAATGAAGTAATACTAATTTGTATTCATAAGGAGAAAAATTTATGATCCTTCTTTGCAGTGATAAAATTTTCATGTATTTGATGATTAAGTACATTTTTAAAAGAATATGATTAAATATTTGTTAAATCAAAAAGCCTATTTATACTTCTGTATTATTTACCATTTATTTTATTTACCTATGAATTTGTCCTTTAAATTTTGCTTCTTTAAAGTTTTATTAAGATGGAAATTATAAATATTATCTGAGTGGATATATATTAGAGAATAAAATTATAAAATATTTTGCTTTATCATTATGTGAATGGCTACTGTCAGTCACTTGGTATTCAGTATTGTACTTATTTGAGTTATTAATCTCTTAAGTCCCTTTTATCTGGTTTTCACTTTTAGAAATTGTTGCTTTATATATGTGATTAAGGCAATGAAATAAAATTAAGAGTAACTCCCTCTTTGATTTTCCAAAATGGAAACATGATTTTTATTTAAGGAGAAATTGTGTATATCTGTACTGGAAATAAAACAAGATTTGCTAAATTACATACAGAAAACAAATTTTAAGTGAAACTAAGAAGGAATGAAGAAGAGAACTTTCTGGTTCATGGGCATGTTTAATTATTATTGGCTACACGAGGAGACTGGAATCTGCTTTCAAAATGGTTTGTAGTGATTTGAATAAGCTTGGCCTATGGAAAATGCTACTATTAGTAGGTACTTCCTTGTTGGAGTAGGTGTGGCCATGATGAGGAAAATGTATGAAGGGGTTTGAGGTCCTACGCTCAAGCTCCTCACAATGTAGAAGAGAGTGGGTGCTATGTACTATGTGGTGCTGCAAAGATGGAATTAAATACCACTGTTGAATTTATCAAGAAAGTGGTCATTGATAGACATCTTGTTGAAATGGTGGTACTTAGTATCATTTGGGATGACCCAAAGGAAAAGAATAAGTGGTATTTCTAGCAGTGTGTAATAAGCTACCACAAACAATGGCTTAAAGCAGATCTGTTTCTTGAGGTCAAAATGAATCTGGTATGACTCGCCTACTAGGCAGCACACATTTTCTTCTGATGTCTCCTTTAAGCTCACATGGATATGGGACAATTAACTCCTCTGTGGTTGTGGGACTAAAGTCTTAGAAGTACGTATCCTTGACTGGGTTCAAAGCCAACAATAAAAAGCCTCCAATTCTTTCTAATCTCCCTTAAACTATGAATTTTGAATTTACTTAATAGTTAGCAGCTGTGATAAATATTGTATTTAAAGATTTATAGAGTTATCTATAAATAGATAACTTAGTTCTAGACCTTATTTGTATTATGAGATACGTTGTGCATTGCAACCTTTCACACGGAAATAAATCTATTCTATTTGGAGTAGCAAGGATTATAGCGGTTGCACATGTGGTGGAGGTTCACCTAATGTGTCATTGTGCTAAAACAGTGAATTCAAATATGTATCAACTGCCTGTATTAGTTTTCTAAAACTATCTCTATAGAGGTGTGTGTGTGTGTGTTTATTTATTAGACTGGTTACAGACAGCGGCCTGGGTAGTTCAACAGTGGCCATATTGGGATGGAAAGGGCAAGAGTCTGGAAATTGTGCAGTCCACAAGATTTCCTGAAGGGCTTCTGGTCTTCAGTCCAAATTAGAATCCTAATGCATTTGGATTTAATACTGGCCATAGCAACAGGATAGACCAAGTAGCTCAAGATAGTGAAAGCAATCAGTCAATGAAATCCCCCTTTTCCATATGATTTTATGTAAGTGAACACCAGATGATGTGGTACAGAAATAGTTTTTTTTTTCCTGCTTCAAATAATCTGAATGAGAAAATTGCTCACAGGAGTGTGCACTGCCTTAGGTTTTCATTGAGTCTTAATACAGGCAAATTGACAATGAAGATTAAGCATCATGGTGACCCTTTTCATTTTCCCAAACAAGAGTCTTATATACATTTAGTGAGTTTGCAAATATGTATGTATATGAAGGTGCATATATTTACATGGGTACATGAGTGTTATGACTCTGACATGGATGTCAAAGGACAACATTACAACTTTGAGGAGTGATTGTTTCTTTACCATGTGAGCCCCAGGGTTTGAACTCGAATAACAAGTTTGATGGTTGGTTACTGGACTTAATGATTGGGATTATTTCTTGCTCTTAGACTTCACATTAATAGGTTTTATTTTTCCAGTAAAAAGAAGCAAAGCAACAGATAACTCGGGGTAGAGCAGAATAAAAGAATGTATTGCTGAAGGAACAAAATAAAACATTGTTTGGTGATGAGAATTTTATGGAGAAAAAATCAATGAGAGAATACAACAGTTGAAGAGGTAGGGAATGGGGGTAAGTTGTTTCAGTGATAATCGTGAGTGGGTCATGATGGGAGTGGTCATGAGCATTTTTGTTGTTGTTGTTGTTGTTAAATTTTCCCTGGCCTACTTACTTCTCTGGTAGGTGTAACTTGTAGGTCTCCAGGGGAATGCCTGAGGGAGTTGGAAGTTGCTTCCATGCTAGTGGCAGGCAGGTGTCATAAATGGAATTTTACTCATGTACTTTTCTTAAATTGAGTTGTTCAGTCAGCAAATCCTTTTTCCCTAAACTATAGGAAGTTCCTGCCTCACAAGAAACAATAATGTAAATTACCTTGAAAAAGACTTTTATCATTAAAAAAATTCACTTACGCTATCTCTAATTTTCAAAATGCAAGGCAACTACTGTTCCTTATTTATAGGGGATGATATAATCTTTATTTTCCTAACCTTTTTTATAAATTGTTATGTTTGTTTGAGTATGGGGTGAAGAGACTTTTAAAAAAATTTAATAAATTAAAACACCAATAAGCCTTCCAAGTGCAGTTTGGTTTTTGTTTATGTAGAGTAAGAGAAATTAACCAGAAAGGTCTTACTACACATAAGATTCAAAAGTAGTATAGTCCTTGGGAATGACTTGATAAAGTTAGCCTGGCTTTCTAAGCAGCTCAACCTGAAATTCAGTTTCTCTGACTGTTAGAATTATGTCTTAGTAAATTAAATTTTCCAGCATTTTCTAAAAGGAAAATCCTCAAAGAAGAAATTGAAGATTCAGGAGACATCTCAGAACTAGACATGGGTAACACACTGTGAATGATATTTGGATCCAAGCCTCTGCCATTTATTGAGAGAGGTAAAGAGGAAAGAACTTTAAATGGTATGTCTGTAGACATTTTAAATGTTATCATTCTGCAGGAATGTATTCAACGATAACCCACAAATGTACCTCTATGTTTACTAAGTTCTCCTCTAGTCTCTGTTATGTAATATAGTCAAGATTGCCAACTTATTATAAGAAATGAAAAATAAGCTGGAGAGATGACTCAGAGATTAAGAACACTGTCTGTTCTTCTAGAGGTCCTGAGCTCAATCTCTAGTAACCACTTGGTAGTTCATAACCATCTATAATATAATCTGATGCCCTCTTCTGGTATGCAGGTGTACATGCAGGTAGGACACTCCAATATATAAAATAAATGAATCTCTTTTTTAAAAAAATTAAAAATAAGAAAGAAAAGTGTAGTATAAATTTCAGCAAATAAAATCAATTCCACAGTTGAGCTGTAAAAACGTCTTTTAAAAATGCAACACATTGTTATCTTATTGGCATTGTCCTCCCATTTCAAAAGGTAAAATTTGTGTCAACATGTAGAATATAAAAACTAGGCGACTACTATTCCATATGAAATAGTTTCTCTGCTACTTCTTTTTTATTAGATATTTTATTTATTTACATTTCAAATGTTATCCACTTTCCTGATTTCCCCTCCAGAAACTCCCTATCCCATACCCCTCCCCCTGCTTCTATGAGGATGCTCCCACACACACCCACCTATTCTTGGCTCCCTGACCTGGCATTCCTTTACACTGGCATCTAGCCTTCACAGGACAAAGAGCATCTCCTCCTGTTGATACCCGACAAAGCTGTCCTGTGCTACATATACAGCTGGAGCCATAGGTACCCCTAGTGTACTCTTTGGCTGTTGATTTAGTCCCTGGGAGCTCTGAGGAATCTGGTTGGTTGATATTGTTATTCTTCCTATGAGATTGCAAATCTCTTCAGATCCTTCAGTCCTTTTTCTAACTCCTCTTTTGGAGATCCCATGCTGTGGTTGGCTGTGAGCATATGCTTGTGTTTTTGTTAGGCTCTGGCAGAGCCTCTCAGGAGGCAGCTATATCAGGCTCCTGTCAGCAAGCACTTCTTGGCATCTGCAATAGTGTCTGGGTTTGGTGATTGTATATAGGGTGGATTCCCAGGTAAGGCAGTCTCTGGATGGCCTTTCCTTCAGTATGTGCTCCACACTTTGGCTCCATATTGCCTCCTGTGAATATTTTGTTCTCCTTCTAAGAAAGATTGAAGCACCCACACTTTGCTCTATTACTTCTTAAGTGTAACCAACACGGTGAACTTGTATCCAGTCTCCCAGAGTGTTCATTTTTAGTCTTGCCTTGAGGAATCAAGGCATGGTGAAGTGGTACACATGATGAGAAAAGGTTTACTATGCCTTCCATGCACTCCACAGGCTGCCGTCCAATAAAGTAAAGCTACCAGGGTGTCTTTCTCAAACTGAAGACTAAACGTTGGTAGATCCTCTTACAGTAGAGTGAGCACTACAAATAACTGTGGGAAGCTACTTTTTTAAGAATTATCTTTTAATAATATCTACAGACCCTCAGCAGCTGCAACGATTTCTTCTCCTTTGTTTATTTCATTTGTAGGGTATATTATTTTCTGATTCTTATCACCAGCATAATTGTCAATTACTTTAAAAATACTTGGAGTGCATTCTTGAGGACATGCACAGGAGAAATCACCTGCCGAGCATAAAAGCAAAGTAACACAAAGGATTATACAAGTAGCACAAGTAATCTATGGAATCAGGGAAACTAGTGATGGTGTATAAGGTTATAACTTTGAATGTGTGTTTAAAATACGAAGAGGAGAATTAGAAAATACTTCATGACTATTGTAGCTAATTAGAGATAGTGTTTTGTCAATGTAGAAGGTAGATCAGAATGCTACAATGTCATATTTTCCTATGTGAGAATCTTTATGTTTCATTCTGAACTGGGTTATTGTTGCTCTTCTCATCCACTTTTTACCCTGTGTGAACCTCTGGGAACAATGTACCTCAGAGATTGTGAATCAGTGTTTATGCTTTGGGTACTTCTCATGATGCGCAATCTATTGTTGTTTTGATGTACACCCTTGTGCAATGACAAAGTGTGATTAAAATACAGCAGTGTTCCAAGAAGATGACTTTACGAGTGAAGTCTTTCATGTTATCAGCACTTTTTGCCTGAGCTGACCACGCCTCAGAAATGGTGTAAACTAGAACACATTCTTGTAACTTGGATTGAGAATATTTTTTCATTCATATTTACATTTTGTTTTGTAAAATCATATTAAAGTAATGTTTTTCAATGGAATGCTGAAATCTCAAGTAGACTGTCAGAAGAAGCAAATCTAATGCACTAACCCAGGTACCTCTTCTCCAGGAACTTGGAATTAATCATTAATCAAAAATAAAAAATATAATATGCTGATATTGAATAGTAGTTATAGATAGAGTGTGCGTCTTGTGACTTTTACATATGTTTAACCTTTAAACAAACCTATGAAATTGTTCATCTTTCCTTATAATAATATATTTCATATACTGAGTCCAACTTGCTGGAAATTCAGCAACTATCACACCATGGCACCATCCCAACTCTGGCAAGGTAATGCTCTCATTTTATAAAAAAGCAAAGTGAGAATCAGAGATGCTAAAATAAAAGTAATAAATAAATGTTCCAAATATATGTAAGTTGCTAATGGTAAAGGATTACTATGTAAATCTATCTGACTTCAAATTCTGAGTTCTGTGATAGCCTGATGCATTTCAGAAGTTATTCATAAAATGTTCTAACATTTTTTTCACTCCTGGAGAGTTCATGGGTTTCATTAGCCTTTTCAGGCTATTATGCTAATATTTAATATGCTAAGCTTGTCTCTCAACTCTTCATTTTCTGTTTTGAACAATTGATGCTATAGGTCAAATTGCAGTCCACAATATTAGTCCTGTGTGCTTGCTTATGAATCAAATGAATTATTTCCTTCCATTTCCAGGCAAAATATGTCAGTTTATGTCTGTGTTAGCTAAAATATAGAGCTTCAGATTTTTCATTATTTCATCTTTTATGAGTGTGGGTGATAACCTAGTTTCTTTTATATGAGTTTTTGCCATTCATAAATTAATACAAAGAATAGTTTAAGTAAACAAACATAATTTTAATACCCAAGGATCTAGAGTTATTAATTATAGATGATATTACATTTTTCTCTATAACACACTATGCCCATGCCTCCCCCTAGGTACTGGTGGATTCTGAACACCATAGAAATGTCATTCCAAACATTGCCTTTGCTTTTCTTAGCCCTCATTTCTGTGCCCTGTGTGTCCTATATTCCCTTTAAATTAATTTTTTTACAACTTTATGTATATGTGTGTTTTACTTTTACTACATGTCAGGTACCCAAAAAAGTCAGAAGGGTGCATTGAATCCCCTGGAACTGAAGCTACATGGGTGCTTGAAACCAGGTCCTCTGGAAGAACATCCAGTGTTGCTAACCACTGAATTATCTCTCTAGACCTCTTTTATTCTTATGATTACATAGTTTATTGGATTCGGAGCCCTGTTCTAATCCAGTATGATCTCATTTTAGTTTAGTTACATCTGCTAGTGTCCTGTGGTATAATAAGGAAGGTTAGTTTCTGTGGTACTCGGTGGACAGGAAGTTTAGAAGACACTATTATACTTCTTGGATATCCCCAGCAGCTCTATTGATAAGCATGTTATTTTCTTATTTCTTCAACTGAGCCAAATGTACAGGTTTAATACATCTTTGATTTAAAGTATTGCTCAAGTATCTTATATTAGGTTATAAGTTCTTGTTGGATTTCTAATACTATCCCTGTCCATCGAGAACATCTACTAGTTTTAGGACACTCCCCTCATTCTCATCCATGGTTTAGGCATCATCTCCAAAGCATCATTTTGTTGTCATTTTTCTTTCCAAACAGTGCTATGGGTTTATCAGCACTGATTAACTCTCAGACATTCTGATTCAGTGAATCTATACTTCCCCAGGACTCCCTGAATGTATAATGCCTCTGAACGATAGCTTAATGGATCTTATACTGAACAGTCTGACTTGAAACTCTAGTCTGGCAACCTTCAAGTGCAGTCACCTCTTTCATGTGTCTTTCATTTGTAGTATACTTCATAACTCTTATTCTTCCTTCAGTACACTGACCTACTTATTCATTTGCTGGTGTACTTACATTTCAGTTCCAGAATCTATGAGCAGTGCTTGAGAAAAAAAATGTTTTACCTGTACTTAAGACTCTCAAACATACATTTAATCATTTAACATATTAATAATAAAGGTACCATGAAATAAGGAGGATCAAATTTAATGAACTATCAGCATCTCTTTCTTTCTATTTCTATGCTCATTTTAGCTCTGGTTAATCTACTCTTGAGGGGAAAGAGTAAAATTGTCTTATATAGTTTCTGTATTTACAGAAGAAAAATATTTCTATAATTATGTAAATATTTACGTACTAGAAAGTTGTATTGAAGAATTCAAGTATTCATACCAACAGAAATATCCAGAAATGCTTGTTTGTATATTTGGAAATGTATTACAAAATTATGAGTATATTAATAAAATGTAACTTTTATGTGGGTTCCTCATGGTTTTTATGAGCCTTCTCAATTATGGCTCCTAATTTTTCATAGAATAGATAAGTAACCTTGTACATACGCTGCTTTATATTTTGTATTAAGTGTTAGTGAATAATATGAGATGACGAGTAAATGGATGGAACTAGAAACTATCATCCTCAGTGAGATAACCCAGACCCCCAAAGGACACACATGATATACACTCGCTGATGATCGGATATTAGCCCCAAAAGTAAGAATATTCACAATATAACTCACAGACCATATGAAGTTTAACAAGAGGAAAGCCAAAGTGTGGCTGCTTCAATCCCACTTAGAAGGGGAAACAAAATAATCATAGGAGGCAGAGCAAGGGAGGAAGGGACCTGGATGTGAGAGGAGAGAGGGAGGGAGAAAGAGGGAGCAGGATTAGGTCTGGGAAGAGACAGGAGTAAAGTCCAGAGGGCCAGGAGAATGAATAGAAATATGTAGGAGCCTAGTATAGCTGTCCTCTGAGAGGCTCTACCAGCACCTGACTAAGACAGATGCAGATACTCACAGCCAAACATCGAACTGAACCAGGGGACCCCAATGGTAGAGTTAAGGTAGGGTCTGAAGGTGCTGAAGGGGATTGCAACCCCATAGGAAGAACAACAATATCAACTAACTGGATACCTCAGAGCTCTCAGGGACTAAAACACCAACCAAAGAGTATATACATCAGTCAGTCAATGGCTCCTGCTACATATTTAGCAGAGGATGGCTTTATCTGGCATCAATGGGAGGGAAACACTTGGTCCTGTGGAGGCTTGTTGCCTCAGCAAAGGGGATGATAGAGGGGTGAGGTAGAAGTAGGTGGGTGAGGGTGAGCACTCTCTTTGAGGCAAAGGGCGTGGGAGTTTGCAGAGAAAAGACAGGGAAGGGGGAATAACATTTAAATGTTTATTTAATAAAATAATTAATAAAAAAGAAGAATATTTCAAAGTTAGAATTTCAGCTCCTTTTATCAATTTTGCTCTTGTATAGATTTTCAGATTGTACTGAGTTTAAAATTGTATCTATGTCTCAATTCTCTGAAGGAAGCATGCCTCCTTCAGCTTGTATAAGGAATATAGTAGGGGGACACCATTTGGATTGGACCTACAGAAAGTATCACTGCTCCAGGAACCTCCCTCCCCCCAAAACAAAACAAAGCAAAACAAACTGTGATTACTTGATTACTTAACTTCTCAAAGGCTTAAAGATTATATTCCTTGGGTATAAAATGTATTCTACCCATAAAATCTAATACTTAATTTATCTTCTATATTTCTTTGTGATTAGATGTAGCAGAGAGAAATCACTTACTACCCTATCCATGTTATTAAACTTCAAGTGGAAAGTTCACATATATTTATTGCCAACTATTGCTCCATTTCACTCCAGACTTTCAGGCAAAGGTCACTTAATTGAATAGTAACTTATTTATTTCAGGGAGTGGCCCTGACAAAGTTATCTTTTTTTAGCTAAAGAAAGAAAGTCTGATAAGAAACTTGGTTAAAGGAGGAAATAACGAGCCACGACTTCTAAGACAATAAAAATGTCATTATTCTCTATGAATGAGAATCAGGTTGAAATCATATCCAATTTCCCCTGAAATCCTTACCAGTAAGATAGTTTGTCTTAAAAATTCGAGTTTCCTTTTAAATGTGAGTGTTGCTAAAAATCAGAAAACTCAACTTTTTTTTTTGTAAGCACTTGGTAAAACATAAAAACTTTATTTCCCTTAATAAATAAATTTTCTTTTCACAGTATTATTTCAAATATTTTGCTAGGATTCTGTGCCTGGTAAAATTTAATTGGTAAAAAGTCTTTGTTCTTCAAACAAAAATTTTAAATAATTCTTGATAGATTTTTCATTTGTGAGAGTTTTATTATCTGGATATATTGTACTTTTATGCAACTTCTATTAAAATATGTCTTTATTGCAAAGTAATTTTATGTGGTATTTTTAACACCTACTTACCTCTCAAAAAAGAATCAGGGCCGTTTAAGATCATCATTAAAATACTCATCTTAAAATATGACTGACTAGTTTAGCATTGTGTTTCAGGGTTTCCTTTAAATGACTTTGGAAACGGCCTTAATTGTGCATTTTCTGCCCAACTGATCTGTGCAAATAGCATGAGACTGGCAGTGGGTATAATAAAACCATTTCCTGGCTAATTTGACCTCGCTATTGATAAAGAGGAGGAAACATTATATTTTTCTTTCTTTTTTTTATCCACTGTCACAGGCAGTACAATTACATTTCAATGTAATTCCTTACAAAGGCTTTTATTGCTTAGCTTTTGGAAGATAGTTTAATTTTGGACCTGAACCCTGTGAAACTGTCAGATGCCAGGTACCAAGTTTCTCAGGGAAGAGTAAAACCAGGGCTGAACTAACATTAACCTCTCTTGCTTTTCCAAGACTAAGGCTTCTGGAGCTGTTCTCTTGGAGAGGCTTGAATGAAAACAGGCAGAGATTCTCGGAATCCCTCATCTGTTTCCCAGTTCCAGACTATTGATAATCTTTGGTTCATGCTAGGCTTCTCCTAAAAAGACTCTGTCAGTTGAAAACAAACATTCACATCAGAAACCTTTGATTCTTTTCCTACTGCAACCCTAGACCTGATAATTAGCTGCTTTCTGAGTGGCTGATTATGCCTTTATGCTCACAGTTTTCTGACCTGGTCACAAGATCTCTTCTACTTAAAATACAAAATTAATCAAGAAGACCTCTGGAGACAAAGAGTGAGAATGGTTTCCCAGTCATGAGAGTATAGTGTAGGCTAGCAATCTTGGCCTAGCCTTGGCCACATATCTGAGGACTTAGGAACACCAAGTGACAGAGTTGAGAAACCACTTGATATATATATTTCATAAACACACACACACATACACACACACACACTGAGAGAGAGGGGGACTAAGGGGAGATCGAGAGAGGAGAAAGGAAAGAAAAATAAGGGAGAGTGAAAAGGAGGAGAGAGAAAAGAGAAAAGAGAGTGAGGGAGAAAAGGAGAGAAGAGAAGGAGAGAGAGAGAAGAGAGAGAGAGAAAGAGAGAGAGGGAGGGAGGGAGGAAGAGAGAGAGAGAGAGAGAGAGAGAGAGAGAGAGAGAGAGAGAGAGAGAGAGAGAGAGAATCATGTCCTTTAGGGGAAGGTTTTCTCAACAGAAATAATGAAGGTAGTAGCTATGAAATGGAACAAACCCAAGCAGAAAGACATAGGAAAAATAAATACTGAGTTTTTCTTCTCTCTCTCTTAAAAAAAAGTCTCTCTACTATATCACAAATGACTGTATTTTTGTAGTACATGTAAATATGGATTCCAAAATTTTTTGCTCTATAAGTAATAGAACTTGAGTCTCTTTTCATTGCTTGTGGAAACTATTATATTCTCAAACAACCCTGCGTTAATCATATAAGGAGGATCAAGCACATACAAAACAAGTCAATATTATAATCTCTATAGGGCAGTACACTGAAAAATGCTTATCGTCTCTGATGTCAGTATCTAGTGAATAAAGACAGTCGATACTCAATTCATTCAGTACTCTATAAATTATAGGCATTACCATTCTCCCTAATACCATTGCAAACAAGTACCAAACATCAGGGCTTGTAACAAGGTTAGAAGGAAAAACATCTTTCTTGAGCAAACGATCTGAGGAGAGAAATATAGCTATGACTGAAAGGTGGTATCTGCGTGTGAAATGAGAGCATTGGGCATCACCCATGGTCCATGTGAGCATTTCCACCCACCCTTGTGTGGATGTACAATCCTACTACTCTCTCATCTGGTGGTGACCTTTACAGAAGGAAAGTAATACAATCCCGTTATACCTCAAAGGCTGAGATAAAACAGATGCACCTTCTAGTTTCCTGAAATAAAATCTAAAGGAACTGTATTTTACTTAACCTTTCATATGTGAAGTTGGTTACTCTAGAGTGAAGCTTGAAGCCATTGAAAACGTTATTGAATTACTTCTCCATTCTAAGCTCCCACTGAAAATAATATAAAAAGGTATAATCACTCACAGGCCAGATTTAAGTGTTTGAAATTTAATTATGCCTAGCATTTTCTTATGTCATATCATATTCTGCCTCGTTCTTATGGTTTTGCCTTTGAAGAAAGATCAGTTGGCAATCTATTACTTTAAATGTTTTATGTAAATAAATGAGACAAATGTTCAGCACCAACCTTTAGTATTTTATGAAATTGTTAAAGACTTCATTTCATTGTGTAACTGTTCATGGAAAGGAACAAGTTCCTGGACTCCATGAAGCAATAAAAATAACCTATATGACTCATCTTGTCATGTCTATAGTAGCTTCATTTTTAGGGTAATCAATATGGCTGTGGCTCAAAGCCTCCACACAAACTTATGAGGGTCTATGTACCTCCTGCACTGACATTGCTAGGACCAAATTCAGGAGCTCTCTAAATTGTATTATATCTCTTAAGTGATCCAAGCACTGACTCTATGAGGCTATCAACCTCTCTCAAAAATGGGTGCACTGCTGTCTGCTTTGATTTCTTCTAAGATATGCTTTTTTGAATGTCTGAACCTTATTCTCTCCAGAGTGTCAAATCTGTTGCCACATCTGATGGACATACATCCAACAACTCTTTTCTTTACTGTGATAATTTACACTTCAGCTGATACAAGTGTCAGTGTAGTAACAAGATTTAAATTATTGACCTGAGCTTTGAATAAAACCCCAGTTTTTATTATTCATTAACAAATATACTCAAAGCTCCAGGGTTGGGATTTTGTCAAGGCTTGATTTTAAATAATTTATACTTAATAAATACTACTGAGTGAATACTAAAGCTATAATAAGATGCTGATAGCATGTATAGATTTTCATTATGTTTAAAATAACCATAATTCTGAGATTGCCTGGTAATACTGATTTGATGTCCCTGAATGTCAAAGACTAACACTCTAGGAATTTGAAACACTCAGAGACTTGGTTTATTTTAGTGTATGTACTAATTCTAAAATGCATCATTGTTGATGGATAAACATACTTTGTTTTTCAAATTCTTTAAAATAATAATAAGAGATTATTTTTATTTTAAATTATGTGCAATAATTTTATTGGTCTTGGAAATATTTAAGTATGATCATTTGATTTATTCAAGTTCTCAGTATAATGTTGAAGAAATGGCTCAACAGGTAAAATGTTTGCCAAAAAAGGATGAGGATCTGAGTTTGCATTCATAGATGTGGTATCACAGGTCTGAATTCCAGAACCTCTCAAGCAAGATGGCATGTGGAGTAAAGATAATTCGGAGAAGCTTGTGAATCAGCTAGCCTAGTATACTTATTTGTGAGCAATAAGGCTGGGAGGAGGATAAAATCTGGACTACAAAATAGGATTAAATAAATTTTTAAAAAAGAAACACTTTCTCAAATAAAGTAAGTGAGGACCAAAACCCAAGATCCCAAGATGGTTCTTTAACCCCATTTGTGTGAGGTGACAAAGTTAGACCAGAACACACATACACACACACACACACACACACACACACACACACACACCAAAAGATCAAGTGAAGAACAAAATATTTCAGCATTTTACTTTCACAGTCATAGTAAAATCTAAAACCAACTTGTCTAATTCTCTAAATAACAGTTGTGATATAAAAAGAACCACCCAAGGGTTAGTGCCATAAATTAATAAAATCTATTATTCTTGGATCAGAAATTCAAGCATGACAAAGTGAGGTGATTTGTCTCTGTCAGTACATTAGGTCTCAGCTGTGAAAATGGAATATTTAGAGATACTGCATGTGACCAAAACCAGTTTGAACTATTTTTACCCACATTTCTAGTGCCTGACAGAGGATCTCTCTAAACTTAAGCTTGGCTTGACTTTCCAACCAGAGACCTTTCATGTGAGATTCCAATGATACCCTGTTTTCTTGCTGAACAATGGATAGCTTCTGAGACGAACCAATCCAATCTGAAGAAGCGTTTTTGAATGAGCACTGCACAGACTCAGTTGGATAAAAATGGAGCTGAATGTCTTAATCAGAGCCCTGGAAGTCAGAAGATCTCTTGCTTCATTCTTGGGTCACACAGATAGCAGTGTGCTCCTGCTCAATAGGGAAATTATTTATAATTTCCCCATCTCTATTCTATTTACAAATTCTTTATGTTCATGGCATATGAAAAAAATCTATTCCAAGTATCCAAGGACCTACAAAAACCTCCTTCTGTTTGAGATCAGACTCAAGCTAAAAGTCTAGAGTCTCGTTATCAACAGTAGATTGAGGAATTGATAAAGTCTTTCAATGTCTGTTTCTTGGACACATTTTTGTATTATCTGCCTCAATAAATGTGGATGAGAAGTTCAGAATATCTGAGAACTCTAATTAAAAAGATCAACAAAAGCAAACAGTTAGCAAAAACAATCAGTAGCTTTTAAAATCCAGTCAGGGATTTGACATTTTCTTGTTTATGGATCATTCCATTTTCTGGGTGTGAGTCTCTCCACATAGTTGCTATATGCAATAAAACAATTCCTCATCTAACTTACTCTTATGTTTTCTTGTTTTTTGGATATATTTGTATCAATCTGTAAGTCCAAAGTCCTTTTCATTTTGTACTTCCTGATTATTTCATTCACAGATGGTCCATATTTCCTTGACAGCTTAAGTGGACCCCAGTATATATTGATTTGTAAGTCATTCTCTCACAAAAAAGCAATGCCTCATCATCACTTGGAAATGATTTCATCTCTATCTTAGGTGACTGTAGAAGCTAAATTGAGCCTATATCCTTTATAGCTTCGTTTTTTTTTAAATTGGAGAATCTATGTTCAGTACACTTTTTGATATCCATAGAAGGCATTTTGTGTTTCATATAACCCATCATGAATTTTCAAAAAGACTTTATAGTGTTTACTAATTTTATCCTTAAGACCTTTTCATACATTGTGAGAAATTTTAAACCTAGTAACTCCTGGATCTCTGAACTTTCTCGTAAGTTGTGCTTGAAAATTGAATGTTTCCTTTCTTCACTCTCTGAATGGAATGTGTCATGGGCTAAATGTATGTGCCCTTCAAAACTTAATATGAGCTGGAAATTCTATTTTTTACTGTGATGCTATAATCTTAAGAGAAGGTTATGTAGGAGGCAACTAGGTCATGAAGGTAAAGAATTACAGAGTGAGATCATTGTGCTTATAGGAAGAGAAATAAAATTCTCCTTTCTATCTTTTCTCTCTTAATAGTGGTAACTGATAGTGATAGCTCAACACACACACACACACACACACACACACACACACACACACACACACACACACATGCATCCTCAATTCTATTTTGAATTCCATTGACAATTGTTAATCCAATACTAAAGGTTTCAGGGTTTATTAGGGCAATACTCTACTTTGAGTGCTAATGTCTATTACTAGAAGACCACCCCAAGTATCAGTCATGTACAAATAACCATATGTCATTGTCAAAGTGTTAATTCATGAACTTGAATAGAACACAGAAGGAAAATTTCTTTCTACCGTATAATATTTGGACATCATCTTAGATGGACCCAGTTATTCAAAGTGACTTGAATGGCTGGGTACAAGAATCACAGAGATGATTCTTTAATTGTGGATCTGACATAAAAATTGAGTTTACTCAAAGCCTGAACTTCATAAGCCTGAAAATTAGAGGGTTTTCCTGTGGGACCTCTCAGTGTTAGGTGGGTAGAATCAAAAGTCAGATTAACGAAATATCCAGAATTTTGTAAACGCACAAGTAATCCGTCATGACTTTTACAACTTACTCTCATGAGTAATGTAACAACACTTGCAATGGTTTTTGATTATTATTTTAGCAATTTTGCTTTCTATTTATTTTAAGTAGAATTTTATATAATAAGAAAGAAGTTAGAGGTTTCTGTTGGTGGAAATGTAGATACCACAATCACAAGTTGTTGGTTTTTTTTTTAATATTTCTTGCATAGTCTCAATTTGAAGATAATAAACTTTATGTAACTGGAAAAATGTGAATGCCATTTAGACAATCATATTAATTGCTGGATTATCAAAATGGCTAAAATTGACTAATAGAATGTTTGACTATAATAGCTTATCAGTGAGTCAAAGTTATATGTTATGATTATAGATTAGACTTGATGGGATTTCTTGACCTTTCACCCACATTTTCTGATAGTTAATTATGCTAGCATATCTATCTGGACTATATTATTTCTCCAAAATTGATTTCACTCACTAATGAACTTTCAGAGCCATGACAGTACCTGATGGCTCCAGATATCAGTGTTCAATTATAGTTGTTGCATGGGCCTTTTCTCCACTTTTGTTTGTAAATTTATCTACACTAGGAAGTTTAGGTTCCTTTGGACTCAATAGCAGCTTCAGATTCCATTATATTTCCTAGATAAGTGAGTGAAATCTTGCTAGCCACATAGTCCATTTCTAGTTTCCATTATGAAATACATAATTTTACCTTTCTCTACATTTACTCCTAGGTCTTTCATATTTAAATTATTTTACAATTGTTGAAATATTTTCAGTGAGTGACATGAAGATTGCTTATTCCTACAGAAGTAAAGCTGGTAGAAGCATTTGCTGTCTTAGGCTAAAGGATGGTTTAGCCATTCATCTGAGACAGTCTAAGTTGCTAGGTCTCAAGATGAAAAAAGGGGTTTCTCTAACTGATTTCCCCTGATTCTATGAGTCTCCTTTATTAAGCTTTGAAAATTTTATAAATTCAGGATTATCTTGCTCATCCATGTAAGTTAACTTTATCTCTCTACTTATGAAATTCAAATTTCCTGAAAAAGAAATTTTTTTCTTTTTTTGTAGTTATCCTTGAAGATATATATCTTGCTTTCTGCATTTAAAATAAAATAATTAATAAATTTTATGTTTTAAGTTTGTATTATTTTAATTTTTCTTT
Organism: Grammomys surdaster; assembly: GCF_004785775.1. NCBI lineage: Eukaryota > Metazoa > Chordata > Mammalia > Rodentia > Muridae > Grammomys > Grammomys surdaster. Next base: position 13,089,890 of record NW_021605377.1, on the reverse strand, counting down.
ATTCTGATTGCATGGCTATTATACTTCTACCTGTACATTTCTTTTATTTGTAGCAAGCATTTGTCTTCTGATAGAAAATAATAATTGCTATTTAATAATGGGTTAAGCAGATAAACCATTAGATAAGGGAGAGATATCCATCATCACTGGGTGTTGCTCGTTTTCAATAAATTGTGTTTAAAGGTTTTATTACTTCTCTAAATTCTAAAAGCACCTTAAAGGTAATGTTTCTAAAATTTACAATGCCAAAATGGCCCTTGACAATTTATGTTTTCCTTACACTGATCAAGGATACTCAGATAGCTACAAATTATGATATATATTAAAATTTATGTATATTGTTATAATGTACATTACACTTACAGAACAATGTCATATTCTCCAAGATTTTTTTAAGCAGTTAAAATACATTAAAATTTAAGCTTTTTTTGTGAAAATTTCCTAAAGAGCTCAAAGAAGCCTGAATCAATTTAAAATTATCTGTGGATGTAATGGAAGTATGGCAAATTATACTCTGAACTCAGGCAGTTACTTATTTTAAAATTAATACTTCTAAAATTTAGGCAATTAATTACCTACATTGGAAAATAACAATAGTAATTTCACAATGCTTCATGTCCAAGATGAACTCTTCTGACAGAAATCTAGATACTCTCTTTTTATTCCTTTCCCTCTCTCTTGCCCACCTTCTCTCTTGCCCACCCTCTCTTCTGCTTTCCTCTCCTCTCCATGTTACTCTCATTTGTTCTTTCCTATTTCAGGTTTCTATTACAAATTGTTAAATTTCTAGTTGAACACATTTCTTTAAGTGCTAACGTTCCCTACCTTGGGATGCTGGTTCCAACTTTCAGATTTGCTATTGCTTCCCTGTGGGTTTTAAAAGAACAAAGAATGTCTTCCACATTTAGTACTAATTATAGTTTCTCTATCTTTCTTTAAACTGTCTTACTTTTGATCATTTTCTACTATATACTTGCAAAAGTTATGTCTTAGGGATGCAATTACCCAATTCAAATAGTTTTTTACACTTACATTTTTGGGAATATTTACATGTAGCTTTTATGTATCTATGAAAAGGTATTTTGGGTTTCCTATAACTTGAACTTTGTATCACTGTTCAATATTGGAGAGACTGAAACATCTACTGCAATTTCATTCTAATATAAAACATAGAAATAGAATAGAAATAGAAGAAATAGAAGAATAGAATAGAAATAGATAGAAATAGAAGGCAATTGATAATAGCTTAATGAAAGAAACTGATGTCTTGCTGAAGTGGAAAACATATGCTAAGTCTGAGATGCTTGCGAGTTTGTGGTTCTAAGAGTTTGGGAATTGTTATGATGTTGGAAGTTTCTAGTATCCTAAACAAGATGAGGTATAGGAATATTTTGTGAACTTGTATAAATTCCATATTTTCATATGAAAGAAAACCCTAGTTTCATTATTAAGATATTTTATTTCCCCAAGATCATCATATAGTGTTATGGATTTTTAATGTAAAAATACTCTCTTTGAGTGATCTATATTGCAGCCCCACATTTGCCTTAACTAAAGATAAAGCAGTTCCAATGCTTTATATGTGTTACCAGTTGCCAATTACTATTTCTGAGGCCAACTAATTTACAGATTAGTCTTGATTAGATAAAATTGCTCCCTGGGGGAACTGCAGCAATAAAAATAAATTATGTCAAAAATATCTGTTAAAATCCAAATTACTCATGAAATAACTAGGCTTCCTGAGTTTGACAGACGTGGTATTATGACACAAATCTATGAAAAAAAATCACAATAAGCCTCTTCCACTTTCCCGTGACATTTTTATCAGAGTGCACTAGAGTTTAACAAAGCCCTTTTCTTTCGGTAACTCCTACATTCCATAACTTTCAGCTGAAAATTCACAATAAATGTGAAGGCAGATCCAACTCACTGCTTAGTTTTTCTTACATGAATGATTTAATGAGGTATTCTCAAAAGGAAAGAGAAATGGTCTAACGGAGCAGTAAGTCAATAAACTCTTGTGCTGTGTAGATGGTTTCAGTGAGGCCAGACCTGGTATTTGTGTGTCTTTACTTCTCTAGAGAGATATCAGCACTTAATTGATAGACTGATTTCATTTTACTTTTTTACTTTTCACTTTACAGACTTTATTTAATAATGGGCATTACTAATGTTTGTTGTCTTATATACAGTATTTAAACTGTTTTCCAATATGCATTGCTTCCCCACCTCCAACAAAGAAGAAAAAGTAGGTGAAAAGTGAACATCTAAAAAAGTTGGAATCTTCAGTACAGGAACCCAGTAAGAACATTTGAGTATAGAAAACTTTCCCCCCAATTATATGCATCCCCGCTCCCACCTTCAAAGAAACTATTTTTAAAAAAAAGCACAGAATTGATAACATTGACAGAGCATCTGAGCATTCACATGAAAACACACACACATGCACACGTGCGCAAACACACACACAAACACACACACACAAACACACACACACACACACACACACATACACACATGCACACACACAGAGTCTCTCAAAGTCAGAAGTTTGGTCCACAGATGTGATCAATAAAACTAGATTTATCCTAGAACCTAAAGGACCACTTGTGTACAACCTGACATTCCTCTTTACAGGTGACACCAAAGCATTCAACAAAACACAGGTGTGAAGAATTAATAATTACTGAGACTCAAAACAGCAACATGAATTGTATTGGAATGTGTGTCATCATAGACTAAAAATAAAAGAAATCAGGAAACTACATTCTTGAATGAGGGTCAGGTAACTTAAAACAAACAACTGAACAAATTCAAGTGATACAACTGTGTTTATACTCACCTAGTAAATTCTAAGGACAGAGTTCTCATCTATTCGTCTATTGCTTAACCTGGAAACCTCACATCATGTTTAAGTAAAACAATGGAAAAAATGGGGGGAATGTTTTCAGAGACATGTCATTCAGTGCTGGATATCTGTCAATGTCTCAGACCACAGGGCAAGGGCTCTGCCACCAAGTGTCTCCTCCAGCCTCAAATGCTTTGGTGGCTACAGGAAGAATAAAGGGTTTGAAGAACAAGAAACTCTAAACAAAATAAAACAAAACAAAAACCCCAGAGATATATTTAGAATGTAATTATTGTCACATTTTTATGTTGTCCAGTTGAGAATATAGGAAATAAAAAGAAAGAAAGAATTATGGGAAGGTGATGGTGAATCTCTACTATTGTTTACCATTAAACTAAAGGCCATACATCTGTCCTTATGCTTACTCGCATTTCTTTTTAAATGGAACAGACTGTTTAATTCTAATAAAGAGAAATGTTAAAACAGAGACTGAGAGGGTGAGGGAAGAGTCCAGAGTGTTCCATGGTGTAAAATGGGAGCAGAAAGAGAGAGAGCATATTCTGGCTACACTCATGGAGCCTTCAATAAGATGCTTTTATGAAGAAACAAATCTACCTTTCTTTCTTTCTTTTTCTTTTGAACCAATGAAGCCTGTTTTCCCAGAAGCATGTTTCTTACCTACAATCTCGGTCATCATCAGCTGTTCCCAGCTCATTCTCCCTCTCAGGACACTGGTCTGATTCCCCAACCCACCCCCCAAACATATAGAAAGGCACCTCTTCCTATTAGAATTAAGGAACTGAGGCACCCTAAGCCTCTCCCACAATTGTTTTCCAAGTGTCTGACTATATTGCTGAGAAGCATACATGAAAAATATAAAGGCTAAGCTCTTTTGTGGTAAAAGCTACATATTCCTTTAACTTGGCTTCCTCAAACGGCTTCCATGCTAATCAAATTAAAGCAGTTTCTGGAAAGAATGGTTTTGTACACTCATCCCAATTAGCTGTCCTTGAATTTTATGCTCTGGTAGAGAGATTATGAAAGGATGGAATCACATCATTAATGAAAGCCAACTCCGGCACCAGATACACCAGTCTTAAGCAATTGGCATATTTTTTATTGGTGAATATATGCCAAGGTCAATTAGAAGTCTTAAACATGTAGAGGGTTATTATACAAAGGATGTTGTTAAGCAGGAAGACATCTGCATATGGGCTTAAATTTTAGCTGATGGGATTTAGGATATTTATGATCAATGCTATTAATATTGACAGAACACTGCTGGAGAATGGGATGGTGACAAAAAATAGTGTGTGAGATCATACTGATGCGGAATCATGAATGCTGGTACTGGAGCATGTTTCCAAAGGAGGTAAGGAGATCTTCTTTCCTGGACACCTTTGACGCCTTGCAGTCTGGTGTAATGGAAATCTGTCCTACCTCAAGTAGAACGGATGATGACCTAATGTCTAGAGGTTCCTTCCAAGTCTATCACATGAAACTGAGAAGACAATGTAAAGAACAAAACATGAGATCCAATCAATAAATGTCTATTCTGACCAGCAATAGAAGAACATGAGGAGTTTGCTAACTGGATGGCTATTATCCTTTATTTAATTATAATTTAAAGAATGAAACAGTAAAACAGATCTCGGATAGTTATGGTTAGGAGTGTTGCCCTGGCATGCAGTAAGAGTAAGATGTGAGGCTTTTCTAAGAAGGTTTTTGACTCTTTTTATGTGATTTCAAAGAAAGGTCAGGTTCTTCTCTGAATAGGGTCACATTTATCACATAACTATTTTTGTCCTTTGTCTTGTTTCATTGACATAGGGTTTCACTGTGTATAACAAGCTGGCCTTGAACTTGTACTGATCCTCTTCTTTCTGCCTCCCAGTGCTGAATTACAGACTAAAGTACTACCACCTGCAGAAACTTTGAAAGATTCTTAAAGAAGCCTCCAATTCCAAAGCTTTGTTCTCCTGTGGCTTGACTCTGTCTCAACTCCTTTCTTTCATTGCTACCTTTGCTTTGCAGTACACTGAGTGGTTGTTTCATCACCCTGAGAGCACGTGAAGTTATTTGGAAAGCATACACCATGCTGACTTCACTGCTGCTGAAATATGCTATATTGCGTTCACTCTGCAAGTTCTTCAATAAGCTCGAAGCTCTGAAATTATCTTCTCACTCCCCATTTCAGTCTTCAGCACTGCAGGTTAAAAATTTACCTCCTTTGCAGCGGAAATGGCATTTTTCAGGCCATGGCAAAGGAAAAGTGAAGCTCTTAACATTTTCAAAGCAGCAGGGATTCACTTTTATGCTGGGAAGATTCAAATTTGCAGTCCCAAACTGGCACAATGGGGTGTCGCATTTCCTGCATCCTGCTGAAAAGCCTGCAGCCTTAACAGCCCTGCCACAGTTGAAATGACCACTGTTAATTCTCCTGGAAGCTGAAGAGCTAACTGTTTGAGTTTCTGTGTTCCATTTACTTGCCATAAGTCAGTTTCAGAGAGGACATTTAAAAGCTCTATGATGACAATTCTGCTTAGTTTTCTTCCTATTGGGCATCTATAGATACCTCTAAATATGAAAGAAAGATAAACCAAACACATGCCTGCGCAGTTCAAAACATACTCTCTCTCTCTCTCTCTCTCTCTCTCTCTCTCTCTCTCTCTCTCTCTCTCTCTTTCTCTCTCTCTC